>NC_058132.1:68254-84764 GCF_016433145.1 Gracilinanus agilis
ATATATATATATATATATATATATATATATATATATATATATATATATATCCTTCTCTCCTTTGACACAGCCACCCCTCTGGTACAGCCTTATCCCTGGATTATTGCAGTAGCCTACTGGTTAGTCTTTCTGCCACAAATCTTTCCCCACTCCAGTCTACCCTCCACTCAGCTACCAAAGTAATCTTCCTCAAATGTAAATTTGACCATGTCACTTCTACAATTCAATAAACTAAAGTGGCTTCCAATGACCTCCAGAATCAAACAAATCTTCTATTTGGCATTTAAATCCCTTAACAACCTGTCTTCTTCCTACTTCTCTACTCTTCTTGTATTTTATTCTGTCCACATACTCTACAATCCCATAACACTGGCCTCCTTTCTCTTCCTTGCATAGGACACTCTATCTCTTGACTCTGTTCATTCTTCTTGGATGTCCTCATGTCTGGGATGCTCTACCTTCTCACTTCTGCTTTCTAGGTTCTCTGGCTTCCTTCTCATCTCAGCTATAATCCAACCTTCTACAAGAAGTCTTTCCTCATCCCTCTTAGTACTAATGGCTTATCACTGAGATCATCTCTAATTTACATATCTGGCATGTACATAAATATTTGAAATGTTGTCCTCTTCATTAGAATACGAGCTCCTTGAAGATAGGGATTGCATTTTTTCCCCAGTGAAACAGTGGTTGGCACATCTTAAATGTTCAATAAATAAATGTTTGTTGAATTGATGACTTAAACTCTACACTATATTTCAGGTGTCTACTTGTTGACTTACTCATAGATTTGTATTTAGAAAGGAAAATACAAGAGAGAAATATGGGAGTCTAATGTCTTTAATTAATTGCTATATCAATGAATATTCATTAAACTGATACATATAATTCCTTGTTGCATGTAGGGGAATTAGATAGACTTCCTGAGAAACAGTAATGGAAAATCAAGGAAATGGGCTCATTTATCATTGTAGATGGGCAGTTGGCCCTAAACCAGTGATGGGCAAACTTTTTAAAGAGGGGACCAAAGGACAGGAAATGCTCATCTGTCAATCTATTTCTAAGGCAATTCTTTTGAAGTTTCATTGTATTGTATCCTGCTCATTGTATTCATCAGATTAGGAATAATGTCAGGCAGCAGATAGAACATTTCAGGGGGCCAGATCTGGCCCTCAGGCCATAGTTTGCCCATCACTGCCCTAGACAATGGCCAAAATGGTGGTGACAGAAGTCAAGATTCAGAGGAAGAGGGAATTGCTTGTTGGTTCACTTCTGAAAGGTGGGAGAGCCTGACAAGACTACTCTGGCAGAATGTCCTCTGCCTGGACAAAGATGGAGAGGCTCACTCTATAGGTTTCCACTTACTTGAATAATACTCAAGCTGTGGAGAAACAAAAGAAATGGAAGATATGTAAAGAGTCTAAAAAAGAACATCATCGATATCAGTGGGTCTGAGAATAACTACAAGAGAAACAGAAACTTGGGTACACAAATGATAGCAAGTCAAGACTGTCCAGTATGTGACTAGAATGAATTTTAATGCTTCAAGGATAGAGAAAAGCAGCATAGCATCGGTGGAAAGATAACTGGACTTGGAGTCAGAAAGACCTGGATTTAAATAATCACTTACCAGTCATTTCCAAATCATACAATCTACCCTCTGGACATTACCCTCATTCTCTTTATTTTTCTCTGACCAGAAACTTGGGTTCTCCCTCCTGGGATAAACATTAGTCTTATCTTGCCCAAAACCAGGCCTCCATATCACCTCTCAACCATTTACCTGAGTATGAACCCCCTATTTCCCTTCCACATGCTATCTTAACCCATTAGAATGTAAATTCTTTGAGAGCAAGCACTGTCTTGATTTATATTGCCAATACCTAACACAGTTCTTAGCACATACTAAGTGCTTAATAAATGCTGTATCATTTATTCCTTCATTTATTTGAATCTTGCCTCAGATCAGATTATAAGGAGTTAAGCAGAGAGTGGAAATAGAGGTATTGGATTCTATGACTTTTTTCAAAAAGTCATCAATGAAAGAGTCATTTTTTAGCTACATGAGTCCAGGCAAGTCTCATGATCAGAGAGATATGGATTTCAGAAGCGTTTTTGTAGACATGGTGTTTGGAGTTGTGGAAATTTGCCAGGTATGAGAACACAGTGAGGAAAAAAAGCAAATGATCAGTGTCAGGCTCTTGAGGAATATCCTCATTAAGGAATCAAAAAGAGCATGAGGAACCAGTGAAGGAGACCAAGTAATAGTTAGAATGGCAGGAGAAGGGCCAGAAGAAATATATACTTAGGGCCAGCTAGGTGGCACAGAGCATAGAGCACAAGGTTTGGACACTTGAGTTCAATTCTGGCCTCAGACATTTACTAAGTGATTCTGAACAAGTCACTTAACCTCAGTTTCCTCATCTGTAAACTGGAGATCATATTAGCACCTACTTCTCAGAGTAATTGAGATCAAATGAGATAATATTTATACATTTCCTGTTATATAATAAGCACTATATAAATGCTAGATATTATTATTATATTAGAATGATGGGGTAAAATGTCAGAACTTTATCACACATGAAGGGGCTGATGTCTCCAAAGAAGACTTCTCTTCATAGATTGTCCTACTCGAAACTGGCCTTTTGCTTTATGGGGATATAATACCAACTATGGACATGTGGAAAACCAAACCCTTGTCCTTGACAGCTTCCCTGCCTTTTAGCATGCCAGGGAAGATGGAAGGATAAACCTAGGGAAGGGAAATCTTTCCTCAGAGAACCTAGACAATGTAACTGTGTCCTTGCAATGACCTAGAAGCTCACCTTTCCTCTTACTCTATTAAGGTCTTGTAAAGGTACAAATTTGGTCAACCTAGTGAAATTTGCCAGCACTAGCCCTTCCTCCTTATTTCATACCCCACATTCACAGTTCCTTTGTACCCCTAATGATAGCAGAATCCAACACAAACTAAGTTATCTACCAGATTGTCAATTCAGTTCACAATTCTAAATGTCATGAGAGCTCTTAGCCATGGTGCTGACTACTATAACATTCTTTTTTTTTGCTAAGCCTTACCTTCCATCTTAGAATCAATACTGTGTATTGGTTCCAAGGCAGAAGAGTGCTAAAGGCTAGGCAATAGGAGTTAAGTGACTTGCCCAGGGTCACACAGCTGGGAAGTATTTGAGATCATATTTCAACCTAGGACCTCCCATCCCTGGGTCTGGGTCTCAACCACTGAGCCACCTAGCTGCCCCCTACTTTAATGTTCTTAGCCATTATCACTCCACCTCTGGACTATTGTCATTAGCTTGCTAATTGGTCTCCTTGCCATGAGTCTTTCCCCACATTTGTTCATCCTCTACTCAGCTGCCAAAGCAATCTTCCTAAAATAAAGTTTTGACCATGTCAACCCCATTACTTAACAAATTTCAATGACTCCTTATGACCTCCTAGAACCTGTGCCAACATAGCAGTATCAAGGACAGTATCCAGTAAGGGCCAGAGATGTGCTGGGGCTAGCCTGAACAGGTTCCCAAAAATGATGATTAAATTTTTAGTGTGAGCATTTATACTCCCAAATTAGCTAATAATACAAACAAGGGCTTGATTTCTCATTTTGATCATTTCTAGACTTATGAAAGTGTTGATAATGCAGATTAAACTTAAAGGCATGTCATAAGTACATTTTTTCTTAGAGAGACAGTTGCTAAATATTTACCAGCACACCCTTTGAACAGAGAGTATGGAGGGGAGGTGGTCAGCAATGTCAGAACTAGCATGAAATTGAAGGAAAAATGAGAACTGGGGGAAAAGAAGTTGCTGACTTCGGTGATTAGAATATTATTGTGAACTTGGGGGCAGCCATCTCAGAAGGGTCATGAAGGACAGACACTAGATTTCAAGGAGTTGTGCAGAGACTGGTAAGGGAGGAAATAGAAACATTGAGTGAGAAAGCTTTTCAAGAAGCTCAGCAGTGGACAAGAAGAGGAAGCCTGGATAGTAGTTGGATGGATAGGCAGATGAGAAGGAGGTAGGGAGAGGAAGAGATTAAAGAGGAATAAGGGAAAAGAGATCAAAGTCCTAAAGTAGGTAGAAGGAAATGGGATTAAGGATTCAGGTAAAGGGATTCACTTTAGTGAGAATCACGGATTTTCAAAGTAGAAAGAAAGGCACCTCAATGGCCTTCTTTAGTCCAATCCCTAATGGTAGTACATTATAGTAGTACATTAGAGTGGTAATTGTAGAGTAGTAGAAGTGTTTCTTCAGTGATCAAAGAAGAGGAAAATGATGATGCTAAGTTCTGAAGAATGGAAAAAGGGAGCCTATGACTTAAACATCCTGGGCAAGCTTCTGAATGAACTAAAGCATCCTCACGGCATATTCCAGTACTCCACAATTAAAATAAAATAAAGCTAAAGGAAGGAAAAGTGAACCTGAGAGAATTCACATCAGATCACCTCCATAACTACAATGAATTAGGAGGCTTGGTCATCTGCTATAAGCATGAATGTTAGGGTGTATATTGAGGTGAGAGGATAAATAATAAAAGGTAAATGAGATAAGAAGGTTGTGAAGGCAAGACAGCAATGATCAGTCAGCTAGCCCTCATTAAGCACCTACTAAGTGTCAAGCACTCATGGAAACAAAGAGGATATAAAGAAAAGTAAAAGACAGCCTCTGCTCTCAAGGAACTCACAGTCAGACTCATGGGGGAGATAACCACATGCAAACAAGACATATAAAAGATAAACTGGAGATGGTCTCAGAGAGAAGGTATTAAGATGAAGGAGGAATGGGAAAGGTTTCTTGCAGAAGCTGAAACTTTAGCAGGGACTTAAAGGAAACCAGGGAATCTGGGAAGTGGAGATGAGGAGAAAGAGGGTTCCAGCATGGAGGGACAGCCAGTGAAATTACCTGGAGTCAGAGCAGCTAATAGCTCAGTGGATAAAACAGCCAGGCCTGGATACGGGAAGTCCTGGGTTCAAATCTGATCTTAAACACTTGCCAGTTGTGTGACCCTGGGCATGGCCCTTAATGCCAATTGCCTACCCCTTACCAGTCTTCTGCCTCTGAACCAGTGCTATACTTAGTCCTGTAGTACTGATTCTAAGACAGAAAGCAAGAGTTTGGAAAAGAAAGAAAAGAAATTACTTGGAGCCAAGTGATGGAGTACAGAGTGATAGTACCGAGTGCTGAGAAGGCTCACAGAGTACATGGGGTGAAGTGTTGTAAGCTGTAGGAAGACCAGGAAGGTAGGAAGGGACCAGGTAATGGAGGGCTTTATAAGCCTAGCAGAGAATCCTAGAAGCAATAGGTAGCCCCAAGCGTTCACTATGTTCCAAGCACTGTGCTAAGCAAAAAGAAAGACAATGTCTACCATTAAGGAGCTGACGTTCAAATGGAGGGAGACAACACCCAAAAGGAACTGAAACAAACTGGGGGGAGCAGGGGACTCAAGGAGTAGACAATAATGAAAGCAGCTGTGTGGTCATGGTGTTGAAGTGGCACAGGACAGAGGGAAATGAAGATCCAGCCTGAGTCTCTCCCCCAAAATGGAGGCCTTCAAAGGAAATTACCAATGGGAGAAAGGAGACAATATGGCAGAAGAAAGTTCCAGGGTAAGAAGGCCACAAGAACAGATAGATATTCTAGGGGGAGGGGCACCCTCTTCCTCCAGAGATCACAGTTGAGGTAAAGTATTGAAGTCACGTTGCCAAGCAGTGAGAGGTCCAACTGAGACGCCATACTGTGAGTTCTAGTGGATGATATCAATTCTATGACTTCCTCCAGTCATAAATTCCTTGAAACAGGAACTGAGAAATCTAATGATAGAGGGCTATCTAGTGATGAGGATTCATAAATTGGGAACACTAGAATGTTGTGGGGAGGCAAGAAATTTCAGAGTAGCTAGTGTGGCAGATAGTGAGGTTGATGATGGATATGGAAGAAAGTGAAGTCCCTAGGGAAAATGGACTGGGAGAACAGGACTAGATTTATTGAAGTTCAAAATAAAAACTAAGTGGAGTTAGAATGAGTGAGGTAGAAAGAGGCAGAATTTCAAAGTTGGATGCTGTGCAATGACCAGTGAGTTCTATGTTATGTTGATAAGATCATATATGACATACTTGACGAGACCCTAGAAAGTATCTTGTTACAACACCTTCATTTTACAGAGGAAAAAACTGAGAGCCAGAGAAGTTAAGAGATTTGCCTAATATCACATAGGTAGTGAGTATTAGAGCTCAGAAAGTAAGAGTGTGAAATAAGTGTTGGGGTGATGGCCTAAGAGAGCACTAGAAGATGGAGTGATTAATAGGTAATATGAGTTCTATAGAAATGTAATAATAAATTATTATGATCAAAAAAAGAAATTTTGGAATTTGTGGGCATGAAAATAAAACCTGTGAATATGTTATACACATACATGTATTCACAAAAATATATTCCTGATCATTTGAAGAAGAGAGAGAAAGAACTAACATCTAAAGGACTTGGGAAATGCTTCCCATCCATAGGAGATAGCACACAAACTAAACCTTGAAGGAAACCAGAGATTCTATGAGGCAGAGAAATGAAGGGGGTTAATTCCAGCCATAGGGGATATCTTATACAAAAAAAAACATAAAATGAAATTAAATTGGGGCAGAAGGCGGAATTCAATTGTGAAAGACTCTAAATGCCAAGCTTGAAGATTTGGTGTTTTACACTAAAGACAAATAGGGAGTCAGCGGAAGTTCTTGAAAAACGGGATGACATGGTCAGATTTAAGCTTTAGGAAGATGGCTTTGGCACCAGGAAGAATAGATTGGAGAAAAGCGAGACTGGAATTGAAGAGTATGGCAATAATCCAGCTAAGAGATGGTGAGGGCTTAAATTAGGATGGTGGCCAGGTGAATGCAAGGGGGGAATGGATACAAAAGATGTTTGATATCACCAAGAGGCATATGCAGCAGCAGTTCCCTTGAATGAAACATTTCAAGATTCATGTCCTAACAGTTTCTTATCTCGAGTGTCAGCAGCTGTCCTTCTGCATTTTCTTGTCCTTTTGCATGTTCTTCAACTTTGACTTCCTTCTCCTCAACTTTTTCCCCTTCTTAGAACCAGAGGTAGTGACTTCAAACTCCTCTTGACCCAGGATCACGTTAACTGGTGTCAGATTTAGAATTGGAACTCAGGTCTGTTCCCTCCAAGATCAGATCTATTTCTTCCACATCATAGCAGCTAGAAAGAAAACTCAAGAAGATGACCCTTGATCTCATGATAGTGACAGCTCAATGTGATTTTACCTCCATAGTGGAGAGATAGCATGATACTGTGGAAAGGGCACTGTGTGAGGTAGGATGGAGAAGAGGGAAGGTTAGGAGTCTTGGATACCAGGTACTCCTCTGTCTCTTCATCAATAAAAGGAGGTGTGGTTAGACTAGATCAGTGATTCCCAAAGTGGGCACTACTGCCCCCTGGTGGGTGCTGCAGCAATCCAGGGAAGCGGTGATGGCCACAGGTGCATTTATCTTTCCTATTAATTGCTATTAAAATGTTTTAAAAATTAATTTCCAGGGGCTAAGTAATATTTTTTCTGGAAAGGGAGCGGTAGGCCAAAAAAGTTTGGGAACCACTGGACTAGATGATCTCTGACATTCTAAGATTTAATGTTCAATGTGGGGATTTGTTTGGTTTGCCTAGGCATAGTTGTTACAAGGATGCTATTTTTCTTTTTTTCTTTTAAATTGGGGGTAAAGCAGCTTGAATTGTTTGTCAGATCCAGGAGTGGGGAAGAAAGAAGAGAGGGAGACAATATGGGTCATATAACTTTAGAAAACTTAGGTGGAAATTTGTTATTAAAACAAATAGAATTTCTCTTTAAAAAATAAATAAATTGGGGGCAAGGAAGGGAAAAGAGCAAATAAGTTTTTATTAATTGAAAAACAAAAAGAAATGAAAAGAAAAAAGAAAAAATGTATCAGTATCCTGTGGAATTTCTCTAAGTATCCCAGATTTTCCTGGTGGTGGGGACTGATAATGTCGTGACAGTAACACTTGATAGTGAACTTGGACAGATTTCAAGATATAGTGAAGGATAGATGGTCCATAAAGTGAACTACTCAACAAAAACAACCCAGGGAGGGAAATCTATCCAGGGGCTGATGGCAGGATCCCATGCTTTTCCAAAAGGGTAAGAGAGGGTGCCAGTGGATTGCCATCCCCTAAAAACTCTCCTAGTGACCTGGCATCATTGGAATCTGTCCAGCCAGTGTTGTAGAGGACACAAGTCTTTAAGGCAGAACCAATCTCCTGTCCTAAGTACTCCTAGAAATCCTCCAGTGAATACCTCTGAAAGTCCACACTCAGGGTACCAAAGGCCAGGCAAATCACTTGCTGCTCCATAGCCAGCACTCCACCACCCCCCTCCTCCGGTAAGTCTGCTCAGCAACCCAGGCTATTAAATCCAGAAACTAATTTGTAAAGGAAACAATGAGAAGAGTAATAGTCTCTCTGTAGAATTTCAATAGACAGTCCCGCTGGGACTCGGGCAGTGGTAGAGTCAGGTTTAGAGAAGAATGCTTATTAACATTCACAAGCTCACCAGGGTAATGGACACAACCGCCTCCACCACCTCTCTCCTCCGACCCCCTCCTCCCCATTTCTGAAAGGGAAGGCTGCCTGCCCCCAGCCCCCGGGAGCCAGGCATTCACACTGTTAATCCTGCCAAGTGAATTGTGAATGGGAAACCAGGGCTTTGCAACGAGTTCAGCACCACAGGCAAATGGAACAGCCTGCAGAGCCCTCCCTAGGACACGTGCCTGGGAGGCTTGGGAGCTTTGCTGTTTGGGAACAGGCAGAAAGAAAAAGAGACAGAGACAGAGAGGTCTTGGCAGGGCCAGGAAGCAGCAACCACGGCTCTGGCAATGTCAAGACTGGGAGAGAGGAAAGAGGACATTTTGGACCCAGAGCTAATACCAGAAAGAAGAGCCTGGTCCTGCATGCAGTCCTGAATGGCCTAAGGCAGCTCTGGGCAGGGCTGGCTCAGAAAGGGAGCTGGGAGTACAGCAATCTAAGTTATCCTTCCCCTATTCCCCCACCTTCCCCTTCCTCTATACTCCATTCATTTCTCTCTCTCCCCTCCTCCTTTATCTTGTTTCCCCCCCCCCTTTCCTTCTCCTTTCTATTCCCTTCTCCCCATCCCCTAACCTTCCCTTCCTCCTTCTTTCCTTCTTCCTCCCCTCTCTTATTTCCTTCCCCTTCTTCCTTCCCTTCTCCCTACTTCTTCCCTTCCTCCTTTCCCCCTCCTTTCCTTCTAGCTTCCCTTTCTTCCTTTTTCTTGTCTTCCTTCCTTCTTTCCTCCTCCTCCTTACCTTCTTTATTTCCTCTCACTCTTCCTTTCTTTTGTCTTCCTTCCCTTCTCTTCATTCCTCCTTTCCTCCTCCTCCCCTTCTTTCTTTCCTCTCACTCTTCCTTTCTCTTGTCTTCCTTCCCTTCTCTTCATTCCTCCTTTCCTCCTCTTCCTTTCTTTCTTTCTCTCTTTCTTCCCCTTCTTCCTTTCTCTTGTCTTCCTTTCCTTCTCCTCCTTCCTTCCTTTTTCCTTCCCTCTCTCTCTTCCATTCCTTCTCTTTTCCTCCTAAGACTCCATTTCTTTCTCTGTGTCCTACCTTGACCGGGATGCTTTATAGCTCTGCTGTTTTGAAACAAAGAGACTGACAGAGCTTACTGAGGTCTGTCTCTCTCTCTCTTCGCCTCACCTCAGCTCTCCCCTCCTTCCCTGTCATTTCATTTTAGGTACAGAACCGAAAACATCCTTTATGTCAAATCCTTAATTACTCCCCATCCCTAGTAGACAGGGGCCAATTAGGTTTAAGGACAAATGGAAATTGGCCCTAGGGACCCTGAGAAAACCAGTACTTTGAAAGGCAGAGCAGGAGATAGACTGTGCCCATGGATATAATCTTCAGTAGTTTGTGCATGGAGTTCCCTCTCCCTTGTAAAGAACTTGAACCTGGATCTTTTATTAATTGACCTCTGCGATTTCTTCCAACTGAGATGACTTTTTCTGACTCTCATATCCTTTGGCTCATTTGTTCCTCCCCACCCTGTGAAGCACAAGTTATTATCGCTATTTTAGAGATAAAGTAACTGAGGCCAAGGGAGGTTGAGGGAGAAACCAGATCTGTGATTCTTCTGTTTAAGAAACTCCCCAGGTGGAAATTTAGTCCATCAATGTAAATGGCCACCTGCTCTGAAGCTCATAGATCTGGAAAGTTGTCTGAGGCACTAAAGACATCAAAGGACTTGATTAGACTAACTACCTATGCTATGTGACTGGCCATGAGGCAAGTCTTCAGCCTAGATCATCCTGTTGCCAAAGCCAGCTTTCAAGCCACTAATCCATGGTTGCCTCTGGGGTTGTCCTAGGAAATCATTTGTGATTTCTTATTATCATTTCTTCAGAAATACTGAAATTTAGAGCAGAAAGGGACCTTACAAATCATCAGAGTCCACCCTATTGTTTTATTTTATTTTTCCTAAATCCCTCACCTTCTGTGTTAGGATCAGGGCTATTTATACTAAATGTTGCATTCTGAGAATTTGCCCTAATTTATGGATATATTCCAACTTTGTCTGAAAAACAGTATAGATGGTGTAGTTTAAAGATCACAAGCCAGTGCTATTTCTCTCTTGTAAGATCTTGAGTAAATTACTTGCTCTCTCTAGCCTCCTGTATCCCCATCTATAAAATGCAGGAGCTTGACTAAATGACCTCTAAGGCCCCTTCCGAGTCTCAGTCTTACAATTATATTATGTTATCCTCTTTCCTTGTTGGGGACCTAAAACATAGAGATGGGAAGAAACTTACCTTGAGTCATACCATGAGTCATCGACAGAAATAGATCTCATGATCCCTTGATGCTTCTTGTAGGAAACCTCAGAATTTCTTTCACCAGATTCCAGAATGGGGGTGGATTCAGGTGTTCTCTGAAACCAGGTTAGTTTATTTGATGAGAACCACACTGGAGTTCCAAGTCCAGGGCAAAGCAGGTGCTTTGGGGATGACAAAGGTCATTCTTAAGGAATAGATTTTTCTCCTGAACATCCATTTGGCCCTTCTCGCCAGAGGTCCAAGCTTTTCCCCTAATATGGCCAAATAAATTTGCCTCTCCATCCCCTCTACCCAGGCAACAGATTTATTATTATATGCTGTAAAACCTTCATTCAAAGGTTAATTAATTAATTAAAAATTGATTTATTGAGTATTCTCAGGCTCATTATCCCAAAGCAAAACCAACTAAGTTTTCCCATTAGGGTTCTAGAGGGGTCCCCTGAAGAGGTTGTCCTCTAATGTTTTCAGCTCAAGCCCTCAATCTAGCATAGTCCCCCCACTCCAACTTCAACTGCCAGGCAATAGCACCCCAGTTCCAATGAACTAATTAATATCAATTAGCTTTTACAAAGAGATATTTGTCTCAAAGGCAGCTAGGTGTCACAAAGGATAAAGCCCCAGGCCTGGAGCTAGGAAGTCCCTGAGTTCAAATCCAGCCTTGGACACTGTGTGATCCTGAGCAAATCACTTAAACCCACTTGCCTCAGTTTCCTCATCTGTAAAATGAGCTGGAAAAGGAAATGGCAAACTATTCCAGTACCTTTGCCAAGAAAATTTCCCAAAAAGAAGTCACAAAAAGTTAGACACAACTGAAAATGACTAAATAACAAATTTGTTTCAAAGATAGTAAGTACAAAAGTACAAATATTCTTCTGTCCCAGTACTTCAGGGATGCACTTTCCCTATACAATTTCAGTCTCTGGGGAGAGTGGACTGACTCTTCACAGTTTCTATAGAACTGTCTTGGCGAATCTATGGCATCCATGCTGGAGAGGAGTTGCTCCCTTCCCCCTCTCCACATGTGCCTGAGGACATTTCTCCCATTACCAGTCCCTCTGCCCAGCAATCCAATGGGAGCACTTCCTCTCTCCCCTGTCTGGGGTAAGGTGGGGGGCTCACATGTGGTGGGAGGATACAGTTTGGGCACTCATTTCTAAAAGGTTCACCATCACTGATACAGAGCATTTGTCTCGCCAGCTAATGTCCAAATGTAAAATCCAGCTGCTGGATAAGTTTATATCTAAGCTACAACCTCTAATCTGGACTGGTTTGTTAAAAAATCTGGTATGAACATTTCAAAACTCATACAGTCATAGCGATACCCAATCTCCCTTATCAAAGATGAATGAACAAATGCTAAGGCAAAGAACCATGAGTTTACATGTCAATCTCCAATGAGAAGGGTTCAAAGACTTTCTCCTTCTAATATCATCTCTCTTTTCCCAACTAAATGCCATTGAGCAGAATGTCAACTGAAGAAAAAGACTATGAGCCCTTTTTGTTGGCTAATGCCAACCCAATTCTGGCTGTGTAATAAAAAAAAACACCTCTCAACACATGGTAAGATGGCCAGAACCAATTACTGAATATCTACATGCCCTCCAAATCTCTCCAAGGCACTTCTACTATATATCTTTCAGCAAGCATGCTCCCAGTCTCTTCTACATGGGGAATTGCCTCCCTGGCATTCTGTGCATGCTCATGAGGGCTTTTTGGCTACCCCCAGATTACACTGATATTTATATGGTGCCATACAAAGCCTTTTACAAGACCTTTACTTAGTTCTCATTTTTTAAAAATAGCATGAGGTAGGTAGTATCTCAAGACTTCAATGAACCCCTTGATATTGATAGCCTGTCCACCCAGTCTTCCTTCTTGGTTCTCATTCATGTCCACCTAGGGGACACCATGGATAGAGTGCAGATCCTGGAGTCAGGAAAATTCACTCTGATCCCCTTTGACACTAGTCCACTAGCTGTGTGACCCCAGGCAACTCACCTAACCTTCCTAAGCCTCAATCTCCTCATCTGTAAAATAGAGATGATAATAATAGCTCACAGGTTTATTGTGAGAATTAAATGAGATGCTGTATATAAAGCACTTTGCAATCCTTAAAGTATCATACACAATCAAGATATATCTCCCCCATAATTCAAACATACTAGGATGAAGGTGGTTAGGAAGATCTTCCTCTAGACTTGTTAGCATGGTATGAGTTAGAGGGAGGGTGCCAACAAGATGCCAGAGTAAATAAAGGTCATTCTCCAACCCAAATTCCTATTTTCATGACCTCAGAGCAGCAAGAAATGCATCAAATAAGGTGACAAAAAATAAAAGACAGAAAGGAATAAAGAAAATTACTCCCTGAAATAATTCCTCCAAAAACAGTAGATGGCTTTGTTACTGTCTTACTGATATTAGTTATTGTCCTGGATGGGAGAAAGTAGACAACTGTGGATGGTGACGTTTCCTGATTCATCAGTCAGAATGGATTAGGAGAACCAGATACTAAGGCGCTAAGATCAGAAGTAGAAAAACAAAAGCGAAATAGTCCCTGACTTCAAGGAGCTTACATTCAAGAGACACAACACCTACATATAAAAATGTATAAATATACATGTGATATATGTAGATTCATACATATCCACACAAAATCAACATAAGGTAGTTTGGGAAGGAATCACACTAAAAGTTCAGGGTAGAAATTGGTAGAATTGTAAGAAATGTAGAAATTGGTGTTTGACCAAGATTCTGGGAGGCTGGAGGTGAAGTAGGAGAGCATTTGAGGTACATGAAGACACAGAAACTGGAGGTGGAATGTGTGTTCAGAACAGCAAGTAGACCACTAAGGATTGCAGAGTCTCTGGAGGGAAATAAGATGTGAGAAGATTGGAAAAACCAGAAGGGATGATATTGCAAAGAGATTTAAATGCCAAGCAGAGGGAGAGACAGCTAGATGACTCAGTGGATAGAGAACCAAACCTAGAGAAAGAAGGTCTTGGGTTCAAATTTGACTTCAGACAGTTCCTAGCTGTGTGACCTTAGACAAATAACTCAATCACCATTGCCCAGCCCTTACCACTCTTTTGCCTTGGAATCAATACAATTCTAAGACAGAAAGAAGGTAAAGATTTTTTAAAATGCCAAGCAGAGAGATTACTATTTTATTCTACAAGAAATAGAGAATCAGTTAGAGGGTAGCAGGGTGATACAATGGATAGATAACCAGACTTGGAGTCAAGAAGAGCTGAGTTCATACCCAGCCTCAGACATTTACTAGTTGTGTGACTGTGGGAAATTTATTTAATTCATCTGCCTGTTTCCTCAGTTGAAAATTGAGAATAACAGCATCTACCTCCCAGAGTTGTTGTGAGAATTAAATGAGACAATATTTGCATAGTGCTTAGCACAGTGCCTGACACATGGTAGGTGGTTAATAAATCCCTTTTCCCCTCTTCTTTCCTTCCTTCCATAAGACTTTACTGAGTAGGAGGCCAACTTACTCAGACCTGTGCCTTAGAATAATCACTTGGTCAGACTGTCTGGATGATGGATTAGAACAGAGGTACAGAGACCAAGAGGAAGTTATTGCAATGGTCCAATAGAGAGAGGGTGACAGCCTGAACTGTAATGGTGGTTGTCTGAGTAGAGAGGAAGAAATGAAAGATGTTTTGAAGCTAGAAACAAGATTTGGCAACTGACTATGTTGTCGTTTGGTCATTTCAGTCATGTCTGACTCTCCATGACCCCATTTGGGATTTTCTTGGCAAAGATACTAGTGGTTTGCTATTTATCTCTCCAGTTCATCTTACAGATGAAGAAACTGAGGCAAATAGGATTAAGTGGGTCACACAACTAGTAAATGTCTGAGGCTGGATTTGAACTCAAGTCTTCCTGACTCCAGACCTGGCACTCTATCCACTGTGCCACCTAGCTGCCCAACTGACTAGGTAATATGGGATGAGTGAGAGTGAGCACTCAAAGATGAAAATAGAACAGAAGAGACTCCTGATAAGATGGTGGAGGAGATTGAATAGAATAAGCCAAGCCACAATTCAACACCCACAAAATTGTTCTAAAACCATCAAATAAACCCCCCCAAAGAGAGAAGAAACAGTAACTAAAAGGGGAAAGAGTAAGCTTCTGATGAGACTGTTTAATAAGAGTAAAAGGTCATTTCTAAGCATGTTTCCATCATCTCAAAGTAGTAAGCAAAGCACCAGATATACTCAAAAACTCAAATGGATCCATGATTTAATAGTTTTGAATATTTCCTCCAGTGGGTACAGATTTCAACCCATATTTGCTTGCCCCTTCTGCAGGACTCTTGCTCATGCCCTCCCATAAGCTAGTCATGGTTAGTTAATGTACCAACGTTGCAATCTGCTTATAACTACCATGCATCTTACCATTGCCCTCTGCGATATTGTTTTAATTCTTCAGAGATTGTTTCCCTGTATTAGTCATACAGCAATACCAGTGGAATACTGGCATTAAAAAGATGTTCCTTTGTTTCTGAAAGAAGTTAGGGGTTATTAGAGGAGCTTTGCAATTTCCTGAAAGAAATTCAGCACACTGTCTTCTCATTTAAGCCTGGGCT
Organism: Gracilinanus agilis; assembly: GCF_016433145.1. Classification (NCBI taxonomy): domain Eukaryota; kingdom Metazoa; phylum Chordata; class Mammalia; order Didelphimorphia; family Didelphidae; genus Gracilinanus; species Gracilinanus agilis. Next base: position 83,734 of record NC_058132.1, read on the forward strand.
CAACTCATTGTCTGTTTGTATTGTTTTTCCTAGATAGATACATTGATGAACAAGCCCAATAGGTTGGCATCTAGCTACACATCACAATCTTAACAAGATAGCAAAATATTCTTTATCTACTAATCCACTTTGTAGTGAGATAGTGAGGTGGTACAGCAGATAGATCACAGGTTACAGGAAGAACTTGTTCTTTTGATCTTCAAGCCCAGTAATCTTGCCTTATATAAAAAACTTTTCCATTTTTCTGCCTTTTGATTTTGTTTTTTCACATTTTCTTCCACCATATGGAATTCCACTTACTAGATGTGTGATCCTGGGCAAGTCAGTTTACTTCAGTTCTCTTCAATTTCCTCAATTGTAAAATGGGGATAATAATAGCACCTACCTCCTGGAGTTGATATGAGTCAAATAAGATAAAATTTGTAATGTGCTTAGCACAGTACCCATCACATAATGAATGATTATTCCTTTCCCTCCTGCTTATTTTTTCTATATATAAGTGGATAGGTTATAAGTGGATATAAGTGGACAGGTTAAACTCTTTCAGTCTTGATGCCTCTCTTTCAAGAGGCTATGAAAGTATCTAGGAGCTTACAGCAACCACAAATAGGAGCATGTAAAGGAACTCAGCATCCACACAAAAGCTCTCTTCAACTTAGAAGCCAAATTAGGTCTCTTCCATTGAAATGAAACATTTTTGGTGGTGTGACTATGAACAAGTCATTTAACCTCTTATTATCCTAAACAAATCCCTAAGACCATGATTGCCTATCTGCACAGCAGAAGGACTTTTCTTTCCAGGAGTTCCCTCCATCAATGGAATCACAATTGTGATTTAAAACAAAACAAGACAAAAAATTATGTGAGACACCCAGAAAAGATAATGGAATGGTGGCAAGAAACTCTAAAATAGCTCAGAAAATAAATAAAAATTATTGAAAGAAGAGAATTCAAGAAAAAAATTAGGACAGAAATCAGAATCCTAAAAAAAAAAAAAAGAAATTTTAAAAGGCAAGGGAGAATAAGCAATG
>NC_058132.1:85264-106817 GCF_016433145.1 Gracilinanus agilis
ACATATACATATACATATACATATACATATACATATACATATACATACACCCTTACCTTCTGTCTTAGAATCAATACTGTGTATTGGTTCCAAGGCAGAAGAGTGATAAGAGCTAGGCAATGGGGGTTAAGTGACTTGCCCCGGATCACTCAGCTAGGAAGTAAATGTCTGAGGCCAGATTTGAACCCAGGACCTCTCCATCTCTGGGCCTGGCTCTCACTCCACTGAGCCACCCAGATGCAAAACACACACACACACACACACACACACACACACACACACACACACAACACTAAATGTTTTCTAAAGTCTCTTCCAGCTCTGACATACTATAATTGTCAGCATGGTATAGTAGTTAGGAAACAAGATTTAGGAAAATCTGTCTTCAAATCCTGCATCAGATTTTCCAGTTTGAAATCAATAATCATAATTCTGTTATCCTATGGTAACTGGGGAGGAAAAAAGGAAAAGAAGAGTTAGAAGGTTCTTTTGGCCAGGGGAAGCTGGAAGGATCACAGAGATGGATGTAAAGAATAAATCAAGGAGCTGCATAATTAATTTAGGATAACTTAAGCACTGGATGTTGATGAGAGACAAAAGTGGTGACATTTAATGAATGTGCCAGTCGATATCTCACTCATTCCAGCTGCCTTTGTTAAATGTCAAATATCTCACAGTCGCTTCTCCTTGCAGCTTTAAGGCCTAGTTTAACACCCAAACAACAACAACAAAATCTTGTTTCAGACCAGGATATGGAAGTCTGTTAGTATCATCCCATAGTCCTGGGATCCTTAAGACTATTAGAGTGGAGGGTGCACTGATTGCAAGCAGGAAGACCAAAGTTGGTCATGCTCCCTCCAGCTGGGACAACTACAGCCTTCCTTTGGCTTGTTGGGGTATCGTTGTTTTAGTTTTGCCCAATTTTTCCTGGCAAAAATCCTGGAGACGTTTGCCATTTTGATGTACCACTCATTTTATAGGTGAGGAAACTGAGGCAAACAGGGCTAAATGACTTGCCCAGAATCACATCGCTATCAAAGTGTCTGAGGCCAGATTTTAATTCAGGGACTCCCGACTCAAGGACCAGAGTTCTATCTACTGAGTCACCTAGTTGCTCCTTTCTTCGGGCATCCACCATTAATCTAGACATAGCTATACTATTTCACTGATCATCAAAGTTCATGGAGTATCCACTCCAAAAGAAACATATTGAAAATTTACGATGGTCTGTGATTTATTTAATGTGGACACCTTGTATGGTTGTGTCTCTTTAAACTTCACTAAACTAAAAGAAAGAGGAGGGAAGGGAGGGAGAGAAGGAGAGAAGAAGGAGATGGAGGTGGAGGTAGAGATTGAGACAGAGAGAGGGAAAAGAGTCAGAGAGGAGAGAAAAAGGAGAAATAGAGAGAGGAGAGACAGAGACAGAAAAGAAAGAGAGAGATACAGAGAGAGAGGAGAGACAAAGGGAGCAAGACACAGACAGAAGAGAGACAGAAACAGAGAGGAGAGAAAGAGCTGAGAGACACGAGACAGAGGCAGAGAGGAGAGACAGAGGCAGAGACAGACACACAGAGACAGAGACAAAAACAGAGACAGAGAGAGAAATGGAGAGGGAGAGAAAGAGGAGAGAGAAGAGAGAGGAAAGACAAAGAGAGAAATGGGGACAGACAGAAACAGAAGCAGAGGCAGAGAGAGACGAGACAGAGACAGAGAAAGAGAACTAGGAGGAGGATGGGGCAGAATCTTTCACTGTTAAAAGATCAATTCTGAGCTGACTGGATCTTTGTTCAATACCCAAAGTGATAGATGTGTTCCAAATGGGGAGGAACAACCAGCTGAGTCTTCATTTCTGGGCTCTCACTTGTCCATAGCTTGTTTTCCTTTCGTTCTGGTCTGTCTTTTTTACTTCTGCATTTGATATATGTATTGTTGATTCAAAGAGATGGGAATTACTAAAAGGCAAAACAATTTGGTCAGATAGATATAGCTCCAAGTTATATTCCCAGAGAAGAGGCACCATTGATACCTGTGTCCTTGCTCCTTTGGAAACTGAGGAAGAAGTGAGGCACCAGGGCAGAGGGACCCTGTAAGTGGTTAGACCTAGCAATAGAGAATGAGTGAGGACTGAGGGGTGATGCATGGCATGAGGAAAGGAGTGGACTTCTGTAGAGAAAATGTACCCTACTAAAAGTCAGTGCCCTGGGACAAAGCCTCATTGGACTTGTCCTTGTTGTGGCTCTGATCATCAGTCTGGCATTTAAATTCCTCTGTAACATGCCTCCAATCTGCCCTTCTAGCCTTATCTCACCACATTCTCCTTCACACACTTTCTTTTTTTAGGCAAACTGGACTAATAACTATTCCCTAATCTCATTCTGACTTCTTCAACTTAGTGGGTTCAAACAAACTTCCCCTTATGCCTGGAACATACTCTGTTGTCATCTCCACCCAAAAAAAATCCTGCTCTTTCTTCAAGACCCAGCAGAGGTACCACTTTCTTCCTGGAAATGTCACCTTGCACACGCCTACCTTCTAGCCAAAGTGATCTCTCTCCCTCATTGAATTTTCCCAGACCACTCTTCCTAAATGATAATTCAACATGTTGAGAATACTGCACAATTTCCAAAGGATTTTGCTGCAGACATCCTGGAAGCTACTACTATTATTAATATTCATTTATTTCAGTTGTGACCAACTCTTCATGACCCCATTTGGAATTTTCTTGGCAGAGATACTAGAGCAGCTTGCCATTTCCTTCTCCAGCTCATTTTACAGATGAAGAAACTGAGGCAACCAGGATTAAGTGGTTTGCCCAGGGTCGCACAGCTAGTGTCTGAAGCCAGATTTGAAACTCAAGAAGATGACTCTTCCTGACTCTAGGGCTCTATACTCTATCCACTCCACCAACTAGCTGCCCCAGTAGTTCCAGCATTATTAACCACATTGTATAGATGTAGAAACTGGGACTTATAAAGGTTAGGTAACTTATCCAGGACTATATAACTAAATAAGAGGTAGAGCCACGTTTTGAATCCAAGTCTGCTTCCTCCAAGATTACTGCTTTTTCCATCATGTCATGCTATCCCTAAAAGATCTCTCTTTTCACCCTCTCACAGTGTCTTAGAACATATTTTTGAGTTGTGTTGCGCCCCACTTTAGACTATACATGTCTTAAGGTCAGAGACTGCATTTTGTATTTCACCGAGGCATCTAACAATTCCTTGGTCTCGGTAGATGATTACTCTATGATGAATCAATCAGCAAACATTTATGAAGCACCTATCTTGTGCCAGACACTAAAATGAATATGTAACCAAAGAACAAACAAGAAGATTATTAAGTAGTCTAGGCAGGTTGTGAAGTCCAGGTCACTAAAGTGCATTTACGCTCGCACACATGCACACACACTCACACACACACGCACACACACTGAGCCTGGGCTCTGAGCAACCAAGTAGAATCATTGTCACCTAGGATCTCTATAGGAAAGGAGGTCAGCCTTAGCCAGCTTCAGCACAAATATCAACACATCGGCTTTGTCCATTGTGCAGCTGTTCATAGGGGGCAAGAGCAGTGATGGGTCAGGGAGGGATTGTTCTTCTAACATCAGATTTATAAGGCTACTCCCTTGCACAGCCAGACCAGTCTGTCCAGAGCATCAAATGCCAATCCCTGCGTGAAAGCCAAGTACATGGAGTTCCAACACCAAAATGGATCCCATTTAATGAGCTGAGCAAAACCAGATGCTGTCCCATTTGCTTCCTCAAAGCTATCCAGAGCTTCTGACTTGTTAAACTTCTCTCAGTATTAATTCATGTTGACCTTTCTGTAGATCTAATGTTGTTATCCACCTGCCTCCACCCTTCTAACTTTGGGGGGTTTTTTAAACCTTTACATTCTGTCTTAGAATCAACACTAGATATCAATTCCAAGGCAGAAGAGTGGTAAGGGTTGGGCAATTGGGGTTTAGTGACTTGTCCAGGGTCACACAGCTAGGAAGGGTTTGAGGCCAGATTTGAATCCAGGATCTCCTATCTCCAGACTTGGTGCTCTATCCAATGAATGATCTTATCCCCCTCTTATTTCTTGCAGCTTTCTCTTTCCTTTGCTGTTATGACATTGTGTTGACAATCCTTTTCCTACCTCTTTTGCCATTCTTTTAAAATGGATAAAACTCAGGAAAATCTGAGTTCAAATCCAACCTCAGATACATAGTAGTATGACCCCAGGCAAGTAACAATCCTATTTGCCTCAGTTTCCTCATCTATAAAATGAGCTGGAGAAAGAAATGACAGATTACTCCAGTATATTTGTAAAAAAAAAACCCTAAATGGAGCCACAGGAGAATTAAAAATGACTGAACAACAACTTTTTCCTCCAGCCCTTTAAATTTAGGCAAATCCCTAATCTTAGTGTTTAACCTTCCATTTTTCTCCATTTAACTTTTCCATTCTTCTTTGGCAAGCTCACCCTTTCTCATGGATTCAGCTATCGTTTCTGTGTAAATGACTGCTCTCTCTCTCAAGCTCCAGACCCACATTTCAACTTTCTGATGGACATTTCATGCTAGATGATGCTACAGGTGCTTCAGATGATGTGGAGAAAGAACTCTGGTTTGAGGGGTTTTTTTTAGTAGACTATAATAATAAGAATAATGATATTAAGTAATTATATAATGCTTTAAGGTTTACAAAGTACAATATATATGTTGTCTCATTTGATCCTCACAAGAACCATGTGAGGTAGGTGATGTTATTATCCCTCTTTTTTAGATAAGGAAACTGAGGCTGGGAAAGGCTAAATAATTTGTTTTGGGTCACATGGCTAAGTGACTAAGATGGGATTTGAACTCACATCTTCTTGACTCCAAGGTCCAACACTTAACTGCAGTGACACCCAGACTTTTTAGAAGCTCAAAGTGACTAGTATAATATGGCAATGATATGGTAATCATTTGGGGATGAATTTTAAGAGGGCTAGTGTCTAAAATATGATACCTGTCAGTACTAATATATTTGCCCTAGTCAAATTATGACTGGAGCATTTTGTCACTGTTGTTTAGTCATGTCTGATTCTTCTTGATCCCCTTTGGAGTTTTCTTGGCAAAGATAATGGAGTGGTTTGTCATTTTTGTCCCCAGTTCATTTTACAGATCAGGAAACTGAGGCAACCAGAGATAAGTAACTTGCCCAGGGTCACACAGCTAATAAGCATCAGAGGCCAGATTTGAATTCACAAAGATGAGTCTTCCAAAATACCAACTTCTCGACATTCAAACCACTGTACCACTTAGTTGTCCCCACTCTGAAACGTTTAAAGAACGTCACTGACAAGCTGACAGGACCAAATGGAAGAAGGAAGGAAGGAAGATTTATTAAGCCCCTTCTATGTGCCAGGCACTAAGTACTTTGCAAATATTATCTTACTTGATAATTCTGGGAAGTCAGTGCTATACTCACCCTCATTTGACAGCTCGGGCAGGTAGGAATTAAGCCACTTGCCCAAGGTCACACAGCGGGTAAGTGTCTCAGTCTAGATTTGAATTCAGGTCTCCCTGACTCAATGCCCGTCAATTTATCCACTATATCATCTAACTGCCACATACTAAAGGACTTGGAGATTATGCCATACTAGGGTTGACTGGAAAACTGGGATGGTTAGTCTTTTAGAAAATGAGATTTCAATGGAACATCATAGCTTTCTTCTTGTGTTTGAAGAGCCATTATCTAGAGAAGAAGGATTTGACTTGCTTTGTTTGGCCTCCAGGGGCACAACTAGAATAGATGGAGTCTATTGAAACATATATTTGAATTTAATGTAAAGGAAAGCTGCCTAACCATTAGAACAGCCCAAAATAAGAATGGGCTTCTCAGGAATCAGTGAGTCCTCAAATACAAGAAGGCTTCAAGAGAAATGTAGATGGCCATTTGGTAGGGAAGATTATTGGTCAGGTATAGTCAGTCCTTTCAATTCTAAAACACCATGTACCTGTGATGCTGCTAAATAGGCCAAGGGTTGGTGTCCAGAGAATGGACTTTTCTATTGAAATGGGCATCACCTTGACTTGTAAGACAGTTTCTAGGAAAATGAGCTGGGGCAGCTGGCTGGCACAGTGGATAGAGCACTGAGTCTGGTATCAGGAAGACTTGAGTTTCCCAAGTTCAAATCCAGCTTCAGACACTTAGTAGCTGTGTGACTCTGGGCAAGTCACTTAACCCTGGTTGCCTCCATTTCCTCATCTGTAAAATGTGTTAGAAAAAGGAAATGGCAAACCACTCCAATATCTTTGCCAAGGAAACCCCAAATAAGGTCACAAAGAGTAGGATGTGCCTGAAACAACTGAAGAACAGCAACAATTGAGGTAGCTGATAAGGGATGTTTTTCTCTAGGTTACAGTCTAAAATTTAGAGACTTTCTCTCACTTTATATAAGACAAATGTCCCCAGAGGAAAACAAAAAAAATTTTGGACCCAAGATAAAGGATAAAAAGCTATCTTTCAATTTTGACAATTCTATAGTTTATGAACTCAACTGGGCATCATTAGGAGGCAGCATGTACCAGGCAAGTCAAGCTACCACCACCACCACCTCTCAGACTTTGATAAAGACATCCCAGATCAGATCCTTGAGCTTTGGGAAGAAAAATTCCTCCAGCCCAGTGCCCTTGGCCATCAGCCTGGTAAGTGACCCCCAGGAGATTCAGCCTGGCAGCTGCTCCAGCAGATGCAAAAGCCACAGCTATGGTAGACACAGGAAAGAATGTTCTTGCTTCCAAAGTCCTTGGCTTTGTCAAGTGGTTTGACATAAAAAAAATAATGTGATAGAAATGATATTAAAGAAGAGGCATTATTATCTGCTTTGCCATTCCACCCTTAGAAGTATGAGATGTTTCTCTTAATTGAAGCTGAAATCTTCCATATGTTGGTTACTTTTTTTGTGTAACCCTAGTGAATAACCCCCAAAAAAACCCTCAAAACACTTATATAGTGCCTACTATTTGCCAGGCACTGTGCTAAATGCTTTACCAAATATTTCATTTGATCTTCACAACAATCTTAGGAGATAGATATTTTTATACCAATTTTACAATCAAGGAAATTGAGGCAAAGAGTCTTTCCCAGGATCACACAACTAATGAGTGTCTTGGGCTGGATTTGAACTCAAGGTTTCTTGCCCTGAGTCTTACTCAATGTACCACCAGTTGCCCTGTTCTGTGCTATGCTCCAATTCTTTGTACATAGTAACGCTTAACCAATGCTATATCCATTCATTCATCATCTGCCTCAGTCTTTCATGTTCTAATATGGCACAGTCATAAATGATATTTGCATTAATGTTGTGTGTGTGAATATATACATACATACATATATATATATATATATATATATATAATCATTTGATTCCCACCACCACTCTGAAAGGTAAGTGCTCTAGCTAGGGTGGGGTGCCTTCTCTATTGACTCAAGATAAAATTGCTTTGTCCAGGACACCTAGATGACTCAGTGGATTGAAAGCTAGGCTTGGAGATGGGAAGTCCTCATTTTAAATCTGACCTCAGATACTTCCTAGCTGTGTGACCCTGGGCAAGTCACTTAACTCCAATTACCTAGCCCTTGCAGCTCTTCTGCCTTGGTACCAATACTTATAAAAGGTAGAGATTTAAAAAAATATTGCTTTGTCCACATCCTCTGGTCCCTCTGAAGACTGGGATCCTGCATTGGAGTTCTGCTAAGCTTTATGGACTGTCAAGGGTGAGAAGGGGTAATTCAATTCAATATAATCCAATAAACGTTTATTAAGTGACTACTAAAAGTCAGCACTGTACTAAGTGCTGGAGATACAAATAAAAAAAAAAGAGATAGTCCCTGTTCTCAAAAAGCTTACAATCTAATGGGGAAAGACAACACATAAAAAGGAAGTTGGGAGAAGAGGCATCAGGAAGTACAGAGCATGGAATATTTTTTTCCATAGAATGGAAGTTAAATTGAGCTGCTGGTGGAAGATGGTCATCTTGATTGAACAGAATCATCTAATAGCATGGAGGGCCTATGATGATGGGCTGGCACACACAGAGGCCGTGCTTATCACAATTGTTCAGTTATTTCAGTTGTGTGCAGCTCTTCGTGACCCAATTTGGTGTTTTCTTGGCAAAGATACTGGAGTGGTTCACCATTTCCTTCTCCAACTCATCTTACACATGAGGAAACTGAGGTGAAAAGGGTTAAGTGACTTGCCCAAGATCATCCAGCTGGTAAGTGTCTGAAGCTGGACTTGAACTCAGTAAGATGAATCTTCCTATCTCCAGGCTTGGTGCTCTATCCACTGCACACCTCATCACCCTTTACCTTTCACAATAAATGGATACGTAATCATCGGATTTTCATCTGAAAAGGACTTCAGAGATCATTTAGCTCAACTTTCTCATTTAACAGAGGAGGAATCAGAGTCCTTGAGAGAGTAAGTTGCCCCATCTAGCAAGCAACAAAACTAGAATTTGAACCCAGGATCTCTGACTCCAAATTCAGCGGTGGTGGTGGTGATGTTTTCCTATTATACCAAGCTGTTATGGGAAAGGACCCTTGGGACCTACTATGGGTACCTCCAGGGTGAGTTTCCTCTGAAATTGGTCTAGTATCGCTCATGCTCAATAGAATAACCTGAATTTGGTGCCCTTCCCAGGGACTGAGGCAGGAGGAGCCAGGTCCTTTGGAGGGAGACCCTGTGCAGAAGCCTCATGCAGATTTGCCCATCCTGCTAGGAGGAAGTCATTCTAGGCTGGACACCACTACAAGAGCTGTCCTCACTGCAGCAGGACAAACCATCTGCTCTCCATTACCAAATCCTTTCCTCTGTCTCCCCGGTGAGGACATTGAAGTTGACAGGCTGATTATGGATGAGATGATCCACTCCAGGCTAGGCAGGCGGCAAGCCGGGAGGGGGGTGGGGTGTGAGTGGAGAGAGGAATCCAAACACACCACCCGAGGGCCCAGAGAAACGTGGCCCAGTGACTGTTCCCTCATTTCCACCCACGAGGGGGTTGGCTGCTCCCAGCCCACCTCAGTGACTCAAGTCCCTCCAGCTACTTGAACCTCAATGTCTCAGCCTGTGAGAGAATGTCTTTGAGTTGATTTGCAGCACTGACTTGCCCCTCTGGGCTAAAATCCACATCACCATGGTAACCTGAGATAACCCTGCATCATCCACACAGCACAACCCAGTAAGGCCCACACCTGGGGGGATGTAGAAGAAGAGCAGATTTTTAAGGTTATTTCAAAGTGTATCACAGCTCTTTCTCGATGGCACTGGGTCTAGTCCCCATGCCTGTTCCTTCTCATCATGCTAGATTAGCTTGGAGATGCAAGTACATATTCACCCAGAATGGGGTACCATTCACAAAGGCAGATCTTCAGAGCATAAGCCAGAGGGTAGAAAGCATAAGCCAGAGGGGAGATTTCTCTTGGACCCTGTAAAAGGGAATGTTATTGCACTGGCCATCAGGAATATGCCAAAGGCTATTCTTGGTGTAACTCAACCCAGAGTATGGCTACTGGCTCCCAAGAATGTGTTGAATTGAATTCACAAAATCACAGAAACAAGATCTAAAAAGTGATCCAGATAGTCCAACCCACAATGCACCAAAATCCCTTCTACACTCTTCCTGAAAAGTGGTCCTTCAGAATTTCCTTGAGAGCCTCTACTGAAAGAGAATCCACTATATCTTGAGATAGCCCATTCCCCTTTTGGATAGCTCTAATTGTGAGTAAGAGATCTGGACCCAGAGTCAGGAAGATCTAAGTTCAGATCCAACCTCAGACATTCATTACCCATATGGCCCTGGACAAGTTGGTTAATTCTGTTTGCCTCCGTTTCCTTATATGTAAAATGAGCTGGAGAAGGAAATGGTAAACCACTCCAGTATCTTTGCCAAGACCCTATACAGGGTCACAAAGAGTCAGATGTACCTGAATGATGGATCAACAATTGTAAGTAAGTTTTCTACACGTCAAGTCTCATTCTGACTTTTTTCAGCATCCCATCCATTGCCTCTATCTCTGTTCCTGTGAATTAATTGTCCCCAATGCTTAGAGTACACATTCTCCTCATATCAGCTTCCTGAAGTTCCTGGGTTTCTTTAAGATCTAAACCTCAAGGCTCCCCTTCTACAGGAAGCCTCTCATGGTATCCTCAACGGCTGGTATATTCCCTCCTGAAACAACTTTGCATTTATTTTGAAGATATCCTATATATATCTGAATACATACATCTTGTCTCTGTCATTAGAATGTAAACTCCTTGAGGACAAGGGCTATTTCACTTTTGCCTTTGTATCCCCACACTGACAAGTACCTGGCAAATAGTAGGTTCTTAATAGTTGGTTGTTCCTAGTTGTTCTTATAGAATGAAATTAGGACAATTGTAGATCCTCTCCCTCAAGACATTCCTTCAAATACTTAAAGGCAATTATCATGTTCTCCTTAAGGCTCCTCTTCTCCACTCTAAATATTCCCAGTTCTTGTAACCAGTCCTCAAATGCCATGGTCCCAAAGCCTGGTTCCATAATTGGTTGCCTTCCTTGGGTGCCTACTCCACCCCGCCATTAATCAACTCTACACCACCCTTCTCACATGGACTGATCAGAGCAGTAAGTCCTTAGTCTTGGACACTTAACCTCTATTAATGTCACATTAGCTTTTTTTTTTTTTTGCTTCCATGGCAGCCTGTTAATTCTTAGTGAGCATTAAAACACTTAGATCTTTTTTCAGGTCAACTGCTCTCTCCCCATGCTTCTTCCTTCTTCTTACTATAAAGTTCATTCTTTTTTTAAACAAAAGGGTGATGCAGAGTGTCCCAAAAGTCTTAGAACAGTTTGAAGGTCTAGTCACTTTAAATTACACTAAAACTTCTAGGATATCCTGTAATTTCCATTTTCCTTACTAAATTTCATCTTCTAAGATGGAGCCCAGTTTTCTAACCTGTTGACATCTTTAAGGATCCTGAGTCTGTCACTCAAATACATTAACCAAGCCTCCAATACTGGGATTGTGTATATAGATATTGGATATTGGATGTGTATATGTGTGCCATTAATAAAAATAAAAGACAGCACAAGACTGAGGATGTTTTCTAGGGTCTTCCATTAGAGATCACCATCTAAGCTAGAGTATATTTTTTAGTGATTACTCTTTGAGTCTGAATATTTAACCAATTTCAAACTCACCTATAACTGCATTATATAGCTCCAATCACTCCTTTTTTCCAAAAGAATAGCATGAGAGACTTTATTGAAATGATTTGTTGCAATTTTTTAAATTTTTTATTTTTTAGTCTTTAAATAAGTTTATTTGATTAAATAATTTAGAATATTTTTCCATGGTTTCATGATTCATGTTGTTTCTCTCTCCTCCTCTCACCCCCCTCCCATAGCCAACGAGTAATTCCACTGGGCTTTACATGTGTCATTGATCAAGACCTATTTCCATATTATTAATATTTGCATTAGAGTGATCATTTAGAGTCTATATCCCCAATCATATCCCCATCGACCCATGTGATCAGGCAGTTGTTTTTCTTCTGTGTTTCTACTCCCTTTGTTGCAATTTTCACAAGTAGGATTTCTTTTTAAAATTAAATTTAATTTTTTCCCCAATTACATGTAAAAACAGTTGCCAACATTTTTCAGAGAATATTAAGTCTCAAATTCTCTCCTTCCCTCCCTCCCCCAACTCCTTTCCCACCTTGAGCTGATAAACAATCTGATATAGATTTTACATGACATGAGTTATTCTTGATGAAGTCATGTTGGTTCTTCTTTAGTATTACTGTCTCCTTTTTCTAGGAGTTCATTACTCATTTCTTTTATTTTCTAGGAGTTCATTATGTATCTCTTTTATTGCTATGTTCTGTGGTTTTTCCAGGAATAAAAATAAAGATCATTGATCTATATTTTTTAGATGCCTTTCACTTCTCTTTTTTTGAAAATTAGGACATTTGCCCTTCTTCAGTGCTATGGTACCTCTCCCACCCTTGAGTTTATTAATAGATCAATCAGCTCTTCCAATAGCTGGCAGTTGTAGATCCTTTTGGCTTGAACTCAACAAGAGCAGTTAGGTGCACAGAAAAACACAGCAGATAAGGCAACAGACATTTATTGGGCTGCCCTCAGGGAGCTTCCATTCTAATTGGGGAAGATGATACCAAAAAAGGGAGCTGAAAAGAGAGCAAGGAAGGTATCCACAAGGTATCATTGTGCACGGTGCTACTGATGGCAATGGCTATATCACCAAGCCTGTAGTCAGGAAGACCCGAGTTCAAATTCAGTCTCAGACATTTACTAGCTATGTGATCCTGGGCAAGCCACTTAACTTCTGTCTCAGTTTCCTCATCTATAGAATGGAGAAAAACTCCCTCCAAGGACTGTTGTGAGGATCAAATAATATTTGTAAAGTGCTTAGCATAGTTCCTGACACAGTAGGCTCTACATAAATGCTTATTCCTTCCCTCCCTTCTACATGATGTCAGAGGCTGGAAAGTCAGAAGGGGAAGGAACATCAGTGGACTTAACCACATCCCCAAAATGGTGACCCTAGGAAAAACTCACCATTGGGAACCCACCAATGGGAAAAGATGGCCAACGTGACAGAGAGATGATCTAGAGTGAGGAGGCCCCAGGCACTGAGGAACATATCACACTGAAACTGTACCCAAAGCATAGAAGCTAAGACTGGAAAGCCAGAATTATATGGGAAAGTGAATGAAGGTGACTAACCCCCTATTCTCCCTCCTGTGTCTTCTTGCCATCTTTTGACTTATCTTCATTTTCAGTTCCCTATTAATCATTATTTCTATCCTTTCCATTTCAAAAATTATTTTCTCTGTTAGAGAAACAGAAGCAAAAAGAGTAAAGTAGTTCTACCTTTTCTCTATTGCTCATTATCATGTTCCCATCTACCCTGATATTACAGAGTAGTCCTATCTCTTCTTTTCCCCAGTACAACTAAAATCTAAACATCTTTTTATTGCCCTTAGAATTTTTCACCAGTCTCAGCTCATGCTGAGCTTTTTTACTCCTGAAACTATTCCCATCAAGCTGTGCCATGATTTTTTTTGTCTGCCCTCCGTTACTTGCCCCTGCTTCCATCATTGGAATTGTCTTTTTAAAATCTAAGTTGCTGCCTGAGTTCCTTGCACATCTGCATGTACCTTTTTAGACAACTTCCATTTTTCTGTCTTGTCAGATTTATTTTTCTTCGTGTTCTCAGAATTCCATTCTTGAGAATTTCCCATCCCTAGATCTATTTCCATGGTAGAATTTTAGGCCATAGAATCCTATCTATCTTTCTTTGAATTCTGAAATCTACACTCCCCAAATCTAGGGTGTATATCATTCTATTCTTGGCTTTCCTATCCTTCAGTCACAAATTCTAAGAGGGGGTCATCACTTCCACCCTCAACCCCACTCCAAGGTTCCCATCAATTCTACTTGAAGAACCAATTTTTCCTTGTTGGTAAGGATGAGGTCAAGAATAGGACTTCTTGGGGTGTTGTTCATATTTTGAAGGATGAAATTATCATTAAAGCAAGCCAATAAATTAATAGCTGCTCTGCTTTTGGCAGAGAGAAAGCTCCAACAGATGTCTGGATAATTGAAGTACTTCATCATCACTATACCAGGTCTTCATGCCAGGCTTGTGATCTGTTTCCTGAATTCCTCAATTATTTCCTTTTTCTGTCCAAGTGATTTGTAATATGCTTCAATGACAATATTATTTCTGTTTCTATCTCTGTTGATATTCACCCAAATACTCTTCACTATGGTTTTATGCCCTGGTTCCTGAATTCTCTCACATGAATATATCTTCTTAATATGTAATAATACTTCATTGCCACCCCTTTAAACAGTCCTCTTCCCTTTGAACAAGATAGGCAGAATAAACATAGAGGATCTGTATATCAGCCTCAAAAGCAGAAAGAGCTACACTCAAGACCTGCTTCAGACACATACGAGCAGTGTGATCCTGGACAAGTTACTTAACCCCTCAGGGCTCTAGGCAATCTCTAAGACTGTAAGGTGCAATGAAGGTGTCAGCCTACATGGTAAAAGGTAATTTCCTTGCTTGGTAGTGCCCTATCTATAAAGTCCAAGGTCCAATCATCTTCTTCCCCTTTCCTTGAATAATGTATGATGTTCTAGCCATGGGTCTAATCCCACAATGAGGGTATGAAGACAAATGTGCTTTCTTCTACCTTGATCTCCAACTTACCTTGCTTGTTACATGTATTTTGATCATTTGTATATAGATATCTAAAGCCATGGGTTTTATTACAAGCTCCTTTCTTTTTTTAATTTTTAAATTTTTAAAATTAATTTAGAATATTTTTCCATGGTTACAAAATTCATGTTCTTTCCCTCCCCTCCCAAAGCTGATATGTAATTCCACTGGGTTTTACATGTGTCATTGATCAGGACCTAGTTCCATAGTATTGATATTTGCACTAGGGTGCTCATTCAATATCCCCAATCATGTCCCCATCAACCCATGTGATCAAGCAGTTGTTTTTCTTCTGTGTTTCTACTCCCACAGTTCTTTCTCTGAATGTGGATAACATTCTTTCTCATAAGTCCCTCAGAATTGTCGTGGATCATTGCATTGTTGCTAGTACAGAAGTCCATTACATTGGATTGTACCACAGTGTATCAGTCTCTGTGTATAAGGTTCTCCTGGTTCTGGTCCTTTCACTCTATAAACTCCTTTCTTGAATTTTGTCTCTTCTGAGTTTTGAGTATCTCTAATTCCTCCAATGATGCTACTCCCTATAGTGAAATATCCAGCTTGGTAACTATATGCAGGCATTTTTCTTCTCCTCTCCTCTTGAAGTCCCTTCAAATAAATTTTTAACCTTATTTTTTTGTTCTAGTAATAATTCTAAGACAGAAGAGCAAGGACTAGGCAAATGGGGTTCAGTGACTTGCCCAGAGTCACATAGCTAGGAAGTGTCTGAAGCCAGATTTGAACCCAGTTCCTCCTGATTTCAGACCTAGTACTCTATCCACTGGGCCATCTAACTGCCTTCCCTTTAAATAGATTTTTAAGACTCTAAATAAATGCTGCTGCTTCTTTTATTAATTTTTCACTGGCCCTTGTTTGGTAGTCATCCATAGCAAAGAGCTCTTCATTCCCATATTTTAAACCATGCCAAACTAGTTAAGTGGTACCATGAATAGAACACTGGATTTGGAGTAAGGAAGACCCAAATTAAAATCCAGCTTCAGACATTTACTAGTGAGATGACCCTGGGTACACTTTACCTCTGTATGCTTTGGTTTTCCCATCTGTTAAATGGGGTTAATAATAACCCCTTCTCCAAAGGTTGTTTCAAGGGCATTTGTAAAGCACTTTGCAGACCCAAAAGCTCTATATAAAGGCTAGCAATTATGATGATTAATATAGCCCAGGAACCCAAATTCCGCTCTTTAATGCCACTTTCTTAACTAGTTATTTACTTTATGAATCTCTTTCTTTTCCAAAGGCCTGGAAACAGGGATGAAAATACCACTAATGCCCCGAAGGTCTTCAGTTTCTTGCCAAGACTTCATTATCCTCAGTAATACTTTAGAATCATCGGTGCCTTGTGTCAAGCACCCGAAGTGGGTAATAGCCATCAGGTGTGACAAGTCTTGGGCGATTGTCTATCACATCCTCAATACCTCTCCTGGGAAGAATGCAGACTTTCTCTATTGTTCGTGTCAGTCGACAAATCACTGCCTCATCCCCTTAGAATAATAGCACACGTTTCTTGGGATAGAATAGAGTTTGAATGAATTTAAAGGATTAAAGAAATTTAATTGAACTTCTCCCTTTCTCCTGTAAGTGAGCTGGACCATTACCCTGTTTGGCAACATTCATTCATCCAAAAAAAAATTGATTAAGCTCCTAATCTTTTTAAGGTCCAATGACAGGACCTAAAGAAGACAGAAAGATAAAATACCATAGCCTCCCTGCTCTCAACTGACTTACAAGTCTTAGTGCTGACTCTACCCCAACCTGAGGCACTCTACTTCAGCCAGGCCAGGAGGCAAGTGATGGATCCTTTCAATATTTTGGCCAATCCTGCCAAGAAGGTTTGGATATAAACTGGGCCAGCAGGAAAAGGTAATTAGATAGCTCTTTTCTGATGAGATAGGAGGATCAGCAGGTGTAAGATCACGGATCTGAGTCCTGGAGCACATTTAATTAAATATCTCTGTTCTGGGTGGATGTGTTCACACACTATATATGGAGAAGCCTGAAAAATCAAAACCAATCATTGTCCTCCCAACTCCTGGGGGTTTCAGCGGCTTGGCTCTCCCCTGCAAGGAAAAAAAAAAAACAGAACAGCTAGACACAAAGACTGAGGAAGACGCTTGATAATTGACCCTTTCTTTACACGTTCAGATTTTGATCACGATGGAACTAAGGGACCAGAAAGGAACAGAGGGAACCTCAGGGAATCTGAACTGCATATTCTCTGATTTATGAGGGAATCTGTGGCAGACAAAGGAGGAAAATCTGGGGTGGCGGGGTGGGGTAAATATTTAAAAATATGCCAGGCAATAGCTTCAAGTCAGCCCATTTAAATTCTAACAAGGCCAGTGTTCAGCGATAACAAAGGCCACTGTGTTTAATTAAGGGTATAAATGGTAGAAATATGAGACAGGAGCTGTTAACGAGGTGGATAGGGAGAACTCTAAAAATAAACCAGAATGAGTTTAAAGGGTAATTAGGGGTGCAAAAATAAACAGAGGGTGTCAATTTGTGAGGAGAACTTTACTGGGGAAATTGTAAAAGGTTTTCTCCACAACACAGAGCAGGACACAGAGAGCAAGTCCCTGAAGGAAGACAAGGACCAAAGGGCAGGGAACCAGCATCCTGTAGGGTAGGAAAGAGTCAGAACCCAAGAACAGGGACTCTGTGGAAGAACGTTCACTTCAGTGTTTACGATGGACTTTACATCTGTTATCTTGTTTGAATTTTTTAACAAGCCCCTAAAGGAAGTACTTCAAAATATTATTATCCTTATTTTAAAGATGAGAAAATGATGTCTGGGGGATGCAACATGATTTGCCCAAGGTCCATTGCCATTGAGTTTCAGAACCAAGATTGAAAGATTGAAACTTCTACTGACTCCACAGATTCAGAGGTCTTTCTCTTCAAGTAGGCCAGTCACTGCTTAGAGCATCTTTCCTGATTTTTAAGGAGAGGAAACAGCTCCCAGCTGTATGGACTGGACTTGAGTCAACCCTAGAAAGCCACTTTGTGTCTCACCCTCCTGAAGCAACACAACATAGATCATTAAAGAGACTAGGGCAAATATTTAAGAAAAGAATGCAAAACCTTAGCAATAAAGTGATGAGACCATTAGATCATTTGGAATTTCTCTGAAAAATCTCAAATGTTTAATTAATTTTTAAGAGAAATAAATGATAATGTGAGCTCTAGCAAGTTCAGCAAAGCTGGGAAGGCTTTGGCTATGGTCCAGATGACAGTTGGTGTCTATTATCCAAAAATCTGTCTTAGATGTCTTCAAATAGAGGTCAGAGGACTGTGTGTTGGAATTGTTGTTGAGGCATTCTTAAGATAGAGGGATCTTGAGGTCTTTTCTAACTACAAGATTGTGTGATTCAGTGACTTCTAGAATATTAGGACTGAAAAGGACCTGGGAAATCATTGTTCCAACTCTTTCATTGTGGAAACAAAGAAACTGATGCCCCCCCAAGGGGCTTCACAAGGATCTTATATAGAGCAGGAGGTGCCAATATGTGAGAAGCAGAGATGAGAGTATGAGGTTTTAGTGTACAGAAAGAAAATGGCAGGGGGAATGCTGTTCTGAAAACCCAGATAGACAGCAAGGTGTTGAAGAATACAGTAGGAGCTCCATTCTAGAAGCAAATGTCTTGTAGTTGGAGGTGAGGAGTGCTTCACTCCACTCAATGAATATTATGCAATGTAATTGAAAATTATGAATTTTAAGTGGATATAATGGAGTTTAACTGATTGTTTGCCTTGTTAAGGACATGTAGGTGGCATAGTAGATAGAGTGCTGGCCGTGGGGTCAGGAGAACCTGAGTTCAAATCCAGACTCTTACTAGCTGTGTGACCCTGGGAAAGTCACTTAATCCTATTTGCTTCAGTTTCCTCATCTGTAAAATGAGCTGGAGAAGGAAATGGAAAACCACTCCAGTATCTTTGGCAAGAAAACCCTAAAGGGAGTCATGAAAAGTTGAATGCAAAAACAAACAAAAAACAGAAAAAATTGTTCTCTAAGAGCCAAGGCCAGTCTAGAGTGAGATACAATGCATTAAGCTCTAGTCAGCATTTGTGATCGAGGAGTCATGGGTGACATGATCTTCTGGAACAACAGCTGAACAACAGATTAAGTAGGGGATGTGCATGGGGATAAGATCAGCCTATGAGGAGACAATGACAGCAGAGAGGGAAAAAGACACTTTCCCTCTATAACAATATGAAGAAGAGAAATTTAATGCTCCACATTGGAAAAACAAAGTGGACAAAAAGCATATTCCCCCAGACAATCACTAACAACTTGATGGGCACGTCATAAAATTAGTCATCAATATATTTATCTTCACATCAATATGTTTATCTACTTTCCACAGAGTTGGACAGTGTTAAATAGGATGAGATGAGTCAATAGTGCATTTAGCTAATTATATGCAAACATTCCAATGATCTCAAATTGCCTCCTCCATCTCAAAATCCCATTCCTTTAAAGCATTGATATTTTTCTAGTTGTCCACTCCTTTCAGTCATGTCCAGTCCTTCATGACCCATTTGGGATTTTCTTGGCAGAAAGTACTTTGCCATTTCCTTCTCCAGTTCATTTTTACAGAAGAGAAAACTGAGGCAAAGTGACTTACCAATAGTCACACATCTAGTAAGTATCTGAGGCCAGATTTAAACTCATCTTCCTGACTTCAAGCTTTGCGCTCTATCCACTATGCCACGTAGCTTCCCCACTAAGAATACCTTGGCAAAAAATGCATGCATACATAGACAGACAGGCATATATAGAGATCTCCCAGGTGAGGAAATTCCCTCTTCAAATGCAAGTCGGCATCTGCTTTACAATTTATAGTCTTACAACACGAATCCTATAACTTTGGGAAACTTATGTGTAAGTTTGTTTTATATATATATATATACACACACACAATAAATATATATAATAAATATATATAATAAATATTATAAAAACAATTATAAATATATAATCATAAATGTTCTATATTATTTTATTTATTTTTATTTATGTTATTTTTAATTTTTATGTTATAAATTTTTATTTATATTACATCTAACAAATAAATATTAAAATTATAGTAAATATAAAATGAATATGAACTAACAAAGAAATATTAAATAAATAATATTCATTTATCATTTATTAATTTCTTTATGTATTATTTTCATTTTTGTTATAAATATTTTAATTTATATGTTTATAGATTTACATATCTTATTATTGTATCTTTATTATTGATTTTTAATGTTTTATTTATTTTATTTTTGTTTATTATTTATAAATTACATATAATATATAATATAATAAAGTATGTCACAAAATAAAGATAAAAAGTTTTAAAAACAATTTATAGTCTTAGGAAGTTGCTTAGAAAGCTCTAAAAATTAAGTATCTTGTCCACCCAAGTTATCCAATGAGTTTGTGTGAGAGGTGGGAGTTAATGCCAGCTTTCTCACTCTGCTGCTGTTTAGACAGACAGACAGACATATACATATGTGTAAACATACATCCTCAGTTGCGTAAAATGAAATCTACTTCACAAATCAAAGTCAGAATGAGAGCCGCAGAGCAGGTAAACATCTCTATTTGTGTCACCCCTTGACCAGATTTTTTTTTTAATCCAACACCTGAAAAGAGAACACAAAACAAATAAGTAGGAACAAGTCATACCACCTCGAGGCAGATCTCTAACAGTCAAAAGCTCCCTGTATTTCTGGGTGAATTAAACCTCCTGAAGTGCTGACCCAGCAGCTCCAGAAACTAGATGGGTATTTGCATAATTGATCTGGCCTAAAATGAATTCAAGCCTCAGCTCCTGGGCCCTTCACTGAGATACACAGCGGGATGATGGGCCAGGCTGGGGAAAACAATTCAATTCTGTCCTTAAAATAAGGCATTAGGCTCACCTAAGCCCAACCCTGAGAACAGCTTAAAGTCTCTGGTCCCTGAGTATTGGCAGTTTAAAGATTTAGCTCCTAGCAGTTTTCCCCTCTAACAGAAAACTGTGGATTTTAAGAGCTTTGGGGCCAGGGAACTTTGATGGATACAAAACAAGACTTGAAGATGAGAAGTCCTGGGTTCAAAAAGTGGCTCCTGGCTGTGTGATTCTGGGCAGGACACATTTGACCCCAATTATCTAGCCTTTACCACTCGTCCGATACTTATCAATTCTAAGACAGAAGGCAGGGATTTAGAAAAAAAATCTATGGGGGGATCTTAAAGATAAGAGAGCATCCAGAATAGCAATATGCTTTTCTCCTTATTTTGCACAGGAAGAAACTGAGGCTGAGGGAAGTGAGCTAACCAAGGTCACTCAGACACTTAGTGGCAGTTTTATCCAGTCCAGTTTTTTTAGCACTAAAACCTAGGTCTTCTCCTGCTCCTCCTCAGAGATCTTTCAAATATATTAAAATGCTTTCAGTGGCTCCAACCATTGTCCAACCCTACCTATCTCTGCTCTATCCCTATCACTCCATGTTTTAGTAAAACAAGCTTTCTCATGGCCCTTCTACAACTTGTCCTCATTAACTCATCAGGCTGCCTAGAAATAGAAGTAATAATAACAATAACATCTGACATTTCTATGGCACATTTTATACATATTGTCTCATATGAACCCCCAAACAACCTTATGAGGTCGATGGTACAAGAGGCAGCACAATATAGTGGACAGAGCCCTGGATTTGAAGGCAGGAAGACAGGGTTCATATACCATCTCAGATAATTTATGAACTCCATGACCCTGGGCAAGTCTCTCAAATTCCCTGTGACTCAGTGGAAAATGAGGGAGATGGACCTAATGGTCTCAGAGTTTCTTCTCTATGATCCTATGATCCTGATACATGTTCTCATTTTAAAATCAGAAAATTTGAGCCCATACTCCCATATCTAACAACTATTGATCATAGAATTCACAAGGGTTTTTTTTTCCTGGCTTCAAGACTAATTCTTTATTATGTTTTCCAGGCAATATGAATGAAACTATTTCTATCTTCCTCCTAATGGTCATCCTCTGGTGTCCATAAATGGAGCCTAGTTTCTTTAGCCAACCTTTTGGGGTTAAAAATGCTCTTTATCCAAACCTTTAACATAATCTCTAGTTTATCCTGTCTCATCGATATACTTTCTTGAATCAAAGTGTTAGACCTAAAAAGGTTCTGAGAGATCTAGTCCAACCCCTTCATTTTACAGAGGAGGAGGAAGCTATGACCCAGAGAAGAGAAATAGTTTGTACAAAGTCACTCCAGCTAGT
>NC_058132.1:109457-125968 GCF_016433145.1 Gracilinanus agilis
ATATATATATATATATATATATATATATATATATATATATATATATATATCCTTCTCTCCTTTGACACAGCCACCCCTCTGGTACAGCCTTATCCCTGGATTATTGCAGTAGCCTACTGGTTAGTCTTTCTGCCACAAATCTTTCCCCACTCCAGTCTACCCTCCACTCAGCTACCAAAGTAATCTTCCTCAAATGTAAATTTGACCATGTCACTTCTACAATTCAATAAACTAAAGTGGCTTCCAATGACCTCCAGAATCAAACAAATCTTCTATTTGGCATTTAAATCCCTTAACAACCTGTCTTCTTCCTACTTCTCTACTCTTCTTGTATTTTATTCTGTCCACATACTCTACAATCCCATAACACTGGCCTCCTTTCTCTTCCTTGCATAGGACACTCTATCTCTTGACTCTGTTCATTCTTCTTGGATGTCCTCATGTCTGGGATGCTCTACCTTCTCACTTCTGCTTTCTAGGTTCTCTGGCTTCCTTCTCATCTCAGCTATAATCCAACCTTCTACAAGAAGTCTTTCCTCATCCCTCTTAGTACTAATGGCTTATCACTGAGATCATCTCTAATTTACATATCTGGCATGTACATAAATATTTGAAATGTTGTCCTCTTCATTAGAATACGAGCTCCTTGAAGATAGGGATTGCATTTTTTCCCCAGTGAAACAGTGGTTGGCACATCTTAAATGTTCAATAAATAAATGTTTGTTGAATTGATGACTTAAACTCTACACTATATTTCAGGTGTCTACTTGTTGACTTACTCATAGATTTGTATTTAGAAAGGAAAATACAAGAGAGAAATATGGGAGTCTAATGTCTTTAATTAATTGCTATATCAATGAATATTCATTAAACTGATACATATAATTCCTTGTTGCATGTAGGGGAATTAGATAGACTTCCTGAGAAACAGTAATGGAAAATCAAGGAAATGGGCTCATTTATCATTGTAGATGGGCAGTTGGCCCTAAACCAGTGATGGGCAAACTTTTTAAAGAGGGGACCAAAGGACAGGAAATGCTCATCTGTCAATCTATTTCTAAGGCAATTCTTTTGAAGTTTCATTGTATTGTATCCTGCTCATTGTATTCATCAGATTAGGAATAATGTCAGGCAGCAGATAGAACATTTCAGGGGGCCAGATCTGGCCCTCAGGCCATAGTTTGCCCATCACTGCCCTAGACAATGGCCAAAATGGTGGTGACAGAAGTCAAGATTCAGAGGAAGAGGGAATTGCTTGTTGGTTCACTTCTGAAAGGTGGGAGAGCCTGACAAGACTACTCTGGCAGAATGTCCTCTGCCTGGACAAAGATGGAGAGGCTCACTCTATAGGTTTCCACTTACTTGAATAATACTCAAGCTGTGGAGAAACAAAAGAAATGGAAGATATGTAAAGAGTCTAAAAAAGAACATCATCGATATCAGTGGGTCTGAGAATAACTACAAGAGAAACAGAAACTTGGGTACACAAATGATAGCAAGTCAAGACTGTCCAGTATGTGACTAGAATGAATTTTAATGCTTCAAGGATAGAGAAAAGCAGCATAGCATCGGTGGAAAGATAACTGGACTTGGAGTCAGAAAGACCTGGATTTAAATAATCACTTACCAGTCATTTCCAAATCATACAATCTACCCTCTGGACATTACCCTCATTCTCTTTATTTTTCTCTGACCAGAAACTTGGGTTCTCCCTCCTGGGATAAACATTAGTCTTATCTTGCCCAAAACCAGGCCTCCATATCACCTCTCAACCATTTACCTGAGTATGAACCCCCTATTTCCCTTCCACATGCTATCTTAACCCATTAGAATGTAAATTCTTTGAGAGCAAGCACTGTCTTGATTTATATTGCCAATACCTAACACAGTTCTTAGCACATACTAAGTGCTTAATAAATGCTGTATCATTTATTCCTTCATTTATTTGAATCTTGCCTCAGATCAGATTATAAGGAGTTAAGCAGAGAGTGGAAATAGAGGTATTGGATTCTATGACTTTTTTCAAAAAGTCATCAATGAAAGAGTCATTTTTTAGCTACATGAGTCCAGGCAAGTCTCATGATCAGAGAGATATGGATTTCAGAAGCGTTTTTGTAGACATGGTGTTTGGAGTTGTGGAAATTTGCCAGGTATGAGAACACAGTGAGGAAAAAAAGCAAATGATCAGTGTCAGGCTCTTGAGGAATATCCTCATTAAGGAATCAAAAAGAGCATGAGGAACCAGTGAAGGAGACCAAGTAATAGTTAGAATGGCAGGAGAAGGGCCAGAAGAAATATATACTTAGGGCCAGCTAGGTGGCACAGAGCATAGAGCACAAGGTTTGGACACTTGAGTTCAATTCTGGCCTCAGACATTTACTAAGTGATTCTGAACAAGTCACTTAACCTCAGTTTCCTCATCTGTAAACTGGAGATCATATTAGCACCTACTTCTCAGAGTAATTGAGATCAAATGAGATAATATTTATACATTTCCTGTTATATAATAAGCACTATATAAATGCTAGATATTATTATTATATTAGAATGATGGGGTAAAATGTCAGAACTTTATCACACATGAAGGGGCTGATGTCTCCAAAGAAGACTTCTCTTCATAGATTGTCCTACTCGAAACTGGCCTTTTGCTTTATGGGGATATAATACCAACTATGGACATGTGGAAAACCAAACCCTTGTCCTTGACAGCTTCCCTGCCTTTTAGCATGCCAGGGAAGATGGAAGGATAAACCTAGGGAAGGGAAATCTTTCCTCAGAGAACCTAGACAATGTAACTGTGTCCTTGCAATGACCTAGAAGCTCACCTTTCCTCTTACTCTATTAAGGTCTTGTAAAGGTACAAATTTGGTCAACCTAGTGAAATTTGCCAGCACTAGCCCTTCCTCCTTATTTCATACCCCACATTCACAGTTCCTTTGTACCCCTAATGATAGCAGAATCCAACACAAACTAAGTTATCTACCAGATTGTCAATTCAGTTCACAATTCTAAATGTCATGAGAGCTCTTAGCCATGGTGCTGACTACTATAACATTCTTTTTTTTTGCTAAGCCTTACCTTCCATCTTAGAATCAATACTGTGTATTGGTTCCAAGGCAGAAGAGTGCTAAAGGCTAGGCAATAGGAGTTAAGTGACTTGCCCAGGGTCACACAGCTGGGAAGTATTTGAGATCATATTTCAACCTAGGACCTCCCATCCCTGGGTCTGGGTCTCAACCACTGAGCCACCTAGCTGCCCCCTACTTTAATGTTCTTAGCCATTATCACTCCACCTCTGGACTATTGTCATTAGCTTGCTAATTGGTCTCCTTGCCATGAGTCTTTCCCCACATTTGTTCATCCTCTACTCAGCTGCCAAAGCAATCTTCCTAAAATAAAGTTTTGACCATGTCAACCCCATTACTTAACAAATTTCAATGACTCCTTATGACCTCCTAGAACCTGTGCCAACATAGCAGTATCAAGGACAGTATCCAGTAAGGGCCAGAGATGTGCTGGGGCTAGCCTGAACAGGTTCCCAAAAATGATGATTAAATTTTTAGTGTGAGCATTTATACTCCCAAATTAGCTAATAATACAAACAAGGGCTTGATTTCTCATTTTGATCATTTCTAGACTTATGAAAGTGTTGATAATGCAGATTAAACTTAAAGGCATGTCATAAGTACATTTTTTCTTAGAGAGACAGTTGCTAAATATTTACCAGCACACCCTTTGAACAGAGAGTATGGAGGGGAGGTGGTCAGCAATGTCAGAACTAGCATGAAATTGAAGGAAAAATGAGAACTGGGGGAAAAGAAGTTGCTGACTTCGGTGATTAGAATATTATTGTGAACTTGGGGGCAGCCATCTCAGAAGGGTCATGAAGGACAGACACTAGATTTCAAGGAGTTGTGCAGAGACTGGTAAGGGAGGAAATAGAAACATTGAGTGAGAAAGCTTTTCAAGAAGCTCAGCAGTGGACAAGAAGAGGAAGCCTGGATAGTAGTTGGATGGATAGGCAGATGAGAAGGAGGTAGGGAGAGGAAGAGATTAAAGAGGAATAAGGGAAAAGAGATCAAAGTCCTAAAGTAGGTAGAAGGAAATGGGATTAAGGATTCAGGTAAAGGGATTCACTTTAGTGAGAATCACGGATTTTCAAAGTAGAAAGAAAGGCACCTCAATGGCCTTCTTTAGTCCAATCCCTAATGGTAGTACATTATAGTAGTACATTAGAGTGGTAATTGTAGAGTAGTAGAAGTGTTTCTTCAGTGATCAAAGAAGAGGAAAATGATGATGCTAAGTTCTGAAGAATGGAAAAAGGGAGCCTATGACTTAAACATCCTGGGCAAGCTTCTGAATGAACTAAAGCATCCTCACGGCATATTCCAGTACTCCACAATTAAAATAAAATAAAGCTAAAGGAAGGAAAAGTGAACCTGAGAGAATTCACATCAGATCACCTCCATAACTACAATGAATTAGGAGGCTTGGTCATCTGCTATAAGCATGAATGTTAGGGTGTATATTGAGGTGAGAGGATAAATAATAAAAGGTAAATGAGATAAGAAGGTTGTGAAGGCAAGACAGCAATGATCAGTCAGCTAGCCCTCATTAAGCACCTACTAAGTGTCAAGCACTCATGGAAACAAAGAGGATATAAAGAAAAGTAAAAGACAGCCTCTGCTCTCAAGGAACTCACAGTCAGACTCATGGGGGAGATAACCACATGCAAACAAGACATATAAAAGATAAACTGGAGATGGTCTCAGAGAGAAGGTATTAAGATGAAGGAGGAATGGGAAAGGTTTCTTGCAGAAGCTGAAACTTTAGCAGGGACTTAAAGGAAACCAGGGAATCTGGGAAGTGGAGATGAGGAGAAAGAGGGTTCCAGCATGGAGGGACAGCCAGTGAAATTACCTGGAGTCAGAGCAGCTAATAGCTCAGTGGATAAAACAGCCAGGCCTGGATACGGGAAGTCCTGGGTTCAAATCTGATCTTAAACACTTGCCAGTTGTGTGACCCTGGGCATGGCCCTTAATGCCAATTGCCTACCCCTTACCAGTCTTCTGCCTCTGAACCAGTGCTATACTTAGTCCTGTAGTACTGATTCTAAGACAGAAAGCAAGAGTTTGGAAAAGAAAGAAAAGAAATTACTTGGAGCCAAGTGATGGAGTACAGAGTGATAGTACCGAGTGCTGAGAAGGCTCACAGAGTACATGGGGTGAAGTGTTGTAAGCTGTAGGAAGACCAGGAAGGTAGGAAGGGACCAGGTAATGGAGGGCTTTATAAGCCTAGCAGAGAATCCTAGAAGCAATAGGTAGCCCCAAGCGTTCACTATGTTCCAAGCACTGTGCTAAGCAAAAAGAAAGACAATGTCTACCATTAAGGAGCTGACGTTCAAATGGAGGGAGACAACACCCAAAAGGAACTGAAACAAACTGGGGGGAGCAGGGGACTCAAGGAGTAGACAATAATGAAAGCAGCTGTGTGGTCATGGTGTTGAAGTGGCACAGGACAGAGGGAAATGAAGATCCAGCCTGAGTCTCTCCCCCAAAATGGAGGCCTTCAAAGGAAATTACCAATGGGAGAAAGGAGACAATATGGCAGAAGAAAGTTCCAGGGTAAGAAGGCCACAAGAACAGATAGATATTCTAGGGGGAGGGGCACCCTCTTCCTCCAGAGATCACAGTTGAGGTAAAGTATTGAAGTCACGTTGCCAAGCAGTGAGAGGTCCAACTGAGACGCCATACTGTGAGTTCTAGTGGATGATATCAATTCTATGACTTCCTCCAGTCATAAATTCCTTGAAACAGGAACTGAGAAATCTAATGATAGAGGGCTATCTAGTGATGAGGATTCATAAATTGGGAACACTAGAATGTTGTGGGGAGGCAAGAAATTTCAGAGTAGCTAGTGTGGCAGATAGTGAGGTTGATGATGGATATGGAAGAAAGTGAAGTCCCTAGGGAAAATGGACTGGGAGAACAGGACTAGATTTATTGAAGTTCAAAATAAAAACTAAGTGGAGTTAGAATGAGTGAGGTAGAAAGAGGCAGAATTTCAAAGTTGGATGCTGTGCAATGACCAGTGAGTTCTATGTTATGTTGATAAGATCATATATGACATACTTGACGAGACCCTAGAAAGTATCTTGTTACAACACCTTCATTTTACAGAGGAAAAAACTGAGAGCCAGAGAAGTTAAGAGATTTGCCTAATATCACATAGGTAGTGAGTATTAGAGCTCAGAAAGTAAGAGTGTGAAATAAGTGTTGGGGTGATGGCCTAAGAGAGCACTAGAAGATGGAGTGATTAATAGGTAATATGAGTTCTATAGAAATGTAATAATAAATTATTATGATCAAAAAAAGAAATTTTGGAATTTGTGGGCATGAAAATAAAACCTGTGAATATGTTATACACATACATGTATTCACAAAAATATATTCCTGATCATTTGAAGAAGAGAGAGAAAGAACTAACATCTAAAGGACTTGGGAAATGCTTCCCATCCATAGGAGATAGCACACAAACTAAACCTTGAAGGAAACCAGAGATTCTATGAGGCAGAGAAATGAAGGGGGTTAATTCCAGCCATAGGGGATATCTTATACAAAAAAAAACATAAAATGAAATTAAATTGGGGCAGAAGGCGGAATTCAATTGTGAAAGACTCTAAATGCCAAGCTTGAAGATTTGGTGTTTTACACTAAAGACAAATAGGGAGTCAGCGGAAGTTCTTGAAAAACGGGATGACATGGTCAGATTTAAGCTTTAGGAAGATGGCTTTGGCACCAGGAAGAATAGATTGGAGAAAAGCGAGACTGGAATTGAAGAGTATGGCAATAATCCAGCTAAGAGATGGTGAGGGCTTAAATTAGGATGGTGGCCAGGTGAATGCAAGGGGGGAATGGATACAAAAGATGTTTGATATCACCAACAGGCATATGCAGCAGCAGTTCCCTTGAATGAAACATTTCAAGATTCATGTCCTAACAGTTTCTTATCTCGAGTGTCAGCAGCTGTCCTTCTGCATTTTCTTGTCCTTTTGCATGTTCTTCAACTTTGACTTCCTTCTCCTCAACTTTTTCCCCTTCTTAGAACCAGAGGTAGTGACTTCAAACTCCTCTTGACCCAGGATCACGTTAACTGGTGTCAGATTTAGAATTGGAACTCAGGTCTGTTCCCTCCAAGATCAGATCTATTTCTTCCACATCATAGCAGCTAGAAAGAAAACTCAAGAAGATGACCCTTGATCTCATGATAGTGACAGCTCAATGTGATTTTACCTCCATAGTGGAGAGATAGCATGATACTGTGGAAAGGGCACTGTGTGAGGTAGGATGGAGAAGAGGGAAGGTTAGGAGTCTTGGATACCAGGTACTCCTCTGTCTCTTCATCAATAAAAGGAGGTGTGGTTAGACTAGATCAGTGATTCCCAAAGTGGGCACTACTGCCCCCTGGTGGGTGCTGCAGCAATCCAGGGAAGCGGTGATGGCCACAGGTGCATTTATCTTTCCTATTAATTGCTATTAAAATGTTTTAAAAATTAATTTCCAGGGGCTAAGTAATATTTTTTCTGGAAAGGGAGCGGTAGGCCAAAAAAGTTTGGGAACCACTGGACTAGATGATCTCTGACATTCTAAGATTTAATGTTCAATGTGGGGATTTGTTTGGTTTGCCTAGGCATAGTTGTTACAAGGATGCTATTTTTCTTTTTTTCTTTTAAATTGGGGGTAAAGCAGCTTGAATTGTTTGTCAGATCCAGGAGTGGGGAAGAAAGAAGAGAGGGAGACAATATGGGTCATATAACTTTAGAAAACTTAGGTGGAAATTTGTTATTAAAACAAATAGAATTTCTCTTTAAAAAATAAATAAATTGGGGGCAAGGAAGGGAAAAGAGCAAATAAGTTTTTATTAATTGAAAAACAAAAAGAAATGAAAAGAAAAAAGAAAAAATGTATCAGTATCCTGTGGAATTTCTCTAAGTATCCCAGATTTTCCTGGTGGTGGGGACTGATAATGTCGTGACAGTAACACTTGATAGTGAACTTGGACAGATTTCAAGATATAGTGAAGGATAGATGGTCCATAAAGTGAACTACTCAACAAAAACAACCCAGGGAGGGAAATCTATCCAGGGGCTGATGGCAGGATCCCATGCTTTTCCAAAAGGGTAAGAGAGGGTGCCAGTGGATTGCCATCCCCTAAAAACTCTCCTAGTGACCTGGCATCATTGGAATCTGTCCAGCCAGTGTTGTAGAGGACACAAGTCTTTAAGGCAGAACCAATCTCCTGTCCTAAGTACTCCTAGAAATCCTCCAGTGAATACCTCTGAAAGTCCACACTCAGGGTACCAAAGGCCAGGCAAATCACTTGCTGCTCCATAGCCAGCACTCCACCACCCCCCTCCTCCGGTAAGTCTGCTCAGCAACCCAGGCTATTAAATCCAGAAACTAATTTGTAAAGGAAACAATGAGAAGAGTAATAGTCTCTCTGTAGAATTTCAATAGACAGTCCCGCTGGGACTCGGGCAGTGGTAGAGTCAGGTTTAGAGAAGAATGCTTATTAACATTCACAAGCTCACCAGGGTAATGGACACAACCGCCTCCACCACCTCTCTCCTCCGACCCCCTCCTCCCCATTTCTGAAAGGGAAGGCTGCCTGCCCCCAGCCCCCGGGAGCCAGGCATTCACACTGTTAATCCTGCCAAGTGAATTGTGAATGGGAAACCAGGGCTTTGCAACGAGTTCAGCACCACAGGCAAATGGAACAGCCTGCAGAGCCCTCCCTAGGACACGTGCCTGGGAGGCTTGGGAGCTTTGCTGTTTGGGAACAGGCAGAAAGAAAAAGAGACAGAGACAGAGAGGTCTTGGCAGGGCCAGGAAGCAGCAACCACGGCTCTGGCAATGTCAAGACTGGGAGAGAGGAAAGAGGACATTTTGGACCCAGAGCTAATACCAGAAAGAAGAGCCTGGTCCTGCATGCAGTCCTGAATGGCCTAAGGCAGCTCTGGGCAGGGCTGGCTCAGAAAGGGAGCTGGGAGTACAGCAATCTAAGTTATCCTTCCCCTATTCCCCCACCTTCCCCTTCCTCTATACTCCATTCATTTCTCTCTCTCCCCTCCTCCTTTATCTTGTTTCCCCCCCCCCTTTCCTTCTCCTTTCTATTCCCTTCTCCCCATCCCCTAACCTTCCCTTCCTCCTTCTTTCCTTCTTCCTCCCCTCTCTTATTTCCTTCCCCTTCTTCCTTCCCTTCTCCCTACTTCTTCCCTTCCTCCTTTCCCCCTCCTTTCCTTCTAGCTTCCCTTTCTTCCTTTTTCTTGTCTTCCTTCCTTCTTTCCTCCTCCTCCTTACCTTCTTTATTTCCTCTCACTCTTCCTTTCTTTTGTCTTCCTTCCCTTCTCTTCATTCCTCCTTTCCTCCTCCTCCCCTTCTTTCTTTCCTCTCACTCTTCCTTTCTCTTGTCTTCCTTCCCTTCTCTTCATTCCTCCTTTCCTCCTCTTCCTTTCTTTCTTTCTCTCTTTCTTCCCCTTCTTCCTTTCTCTTGTCTTCCTTTCCTTCTCCTCCTTCCTTCCTTTTTCCTTCCCTCTCTCTCTTCCATTCCTTCTCTTTTCCTCCTAAGACTCCATTTCTTTCTCTGTGTCCTACCTTGACCGGGATGCTTTATAGCTCTGCTGTTTTGAAACAAAGAGACTGACAGAGCTTACTGAGGTCTGTCTCTCTCTCTCTTCGCCTCACCTCAGCTCTCCCCTCCTTCCCTGTCATTTCATTTTAGGTACAGAACCGAAAACATCCTTTATGTCAAATCCTTAATTACTCCCCATCCCTAGTAGACAGGGGCCAATTAGGTTTAAGGACAAATGGAAATTGGCCCTAGGGACCCTGAGAAAACCAGTACTTTGAAAGGCAGAGCAGGAGATAGACTGTGCCCATGGATATAATCTTCAGTAGTTTGTGCATGGAGTTCCCTCTCCCTTGTAAAGAACTTGAACCTGGATCTTTTATTAATTGACCTCTGCGATTTCTTCCAACTGAGATGACTTTTTCTGACTCTCATATCCTTTGGCTCATTTGTTCCTCCCCACCCTGTGAAGCACAAGTTATTATCGCTATTTTAGAGATAAAGTAACTGAGGCCAAGGGAGGTTGAGGGAGAAACCAGATCTGTGATTCTTCTGTTTAAGAAACTCCCCAGGTGGAAATTTAGTCCATCAATGTAAATGGCCACCTGCTCTGAAGCTCATAGATCTGGAAAGTTGTCTGAGGCACTAAAGACATCAAAGGACTTGATTAGACTAACTACCTATGCTATGTGACTGGCCATGAGGCAAGTCTTCAGCCTAGATCATCCTGTTGCCAAAGCCAGCTTTCAAGCCACTAATCCATGGTTGCCTCTGGGGTTGTCCTAGGAAATCATTTGTGATTTCTTATTATCATTTCTTCAGAAATACTGAAATTTAGAGCAGAAAGGGACCTTACAAATCATCAGAGTCCACCCTATTGTTTTATTTTATTTTTCCTAAATCCCTCACCTTCTGTGTTAGGATCAGGGCTATTTATACTAAATGTTGCATTCTGAGAATTTGCCCTAATTTATGGATATATTCCAACTTTGTCTGAAAAACAGTATAGATGGTGTAGTTTAAAGATCACAAGCCAGTGCTATTTCTCTCTTGTAAGATCTTGAGTAAATTACTTGCTCTCTCTAGCCTCCTGTATCCCCATCTATAAAATGCAGGAGCTTGACTAAATGACCTCTAAGGCCCCTTCCGAGTCTCAGTCTTACAATTATATTATGTTATCCTCTTTCCTTGTTGGGGACCTAAAACATAGAGATGGGAAGAAACTTACCTTGAGTCATACCATGAGTCATCGACAGAAATAGATCTCATGATCCCTTGATGCTTCTTGTAGGAAACCTCAGAATTTCTTTCACCAGATTCCAGAATGGGGGTGGATTCAGGTGTTCTCTGAAACCAGGTTAGTTTATTTGATGAGAACCACACTGGAGTTCCAAGTCCAGGGCAAAGCAGGTGCTTTGGGGATGACAAAGGTCATTCTTAAGGAATAGATTTTTCTCCTGAACATCCATTTGGCCCTTCTCGCCAGAGGTCCAAGCTTTTCCCCTAATATGGCCAAATAAATTTGCCTCTCCATCCCCTCTACCCAGGCAACAGATTTATTATTATATGCTGTAAAACCTTCATTCAAAGGTTAATTAATTAATTAAAAATTGATTTATTGAGTATTCTCAGGCTCATTATCCCAAAGCAAAACCAACTAAGTTTTCCCATTAGGGTTCTAGAGGGGTCCCCTGAAGAGGTTGTCCTCTAATGTTTTCAGCTCAAGCCCTCAATCTAGCATAGTCCCCCCACTCCAACTTCAACTGCCAGGCAATAGCACCCCAGTTCCAATGAACTAATTAATATCAATTAGCTTTTACAAAGAGATATTTGTCTCAAAGGCAGCTAGGTGTCACAAAGGATAAAGCCCCAGGCCTGGAGCTAGGAAGTCCCTGAGTTCAAATCCAGCCTTGGACACTGTGTGATCCTGAGCAAATCACTTAAACCCACTTGCCTCAGTTTCCTCATCTGTAAAATGAGCTGGAAAAGGAAATGGCAAACTATTCCAGTACCTTTGCCAAGAAAATTTCCCAAAAAGAAGTCACAAAAAGTTAGACACAACTGAAAATGACTAAATAACAAATTTGTTTCAAAGATAGTAAGTACAAAAGTACAAATATTCTTCTGTCCCAGTACTTCAGGGATGCACTTTCCCTATACAATTTCAGTCTCTGGGGAGAGTGGACTGACTCTTCACAGTTTCTATAGAACTGTCTTGGCGAATCTATGGCATCCATGCTGGAGAGGAGTTGCTCCCTTCCCCCTCTCCACATGTGCCTGAGGACATTTCTCCCATTACCAGTCCCTCTGCCCAGCAATCCAATGGGAGCACTTCCTCTCTCCCCTGTCTGGGGTAAGGTGGGGGGCTCACATGTGGTGGGAGGATACAGTTTGGGCACTCATTTCTAAAAGGTTCACCATCACTGATACAGAGCATTTGTCTCGCCAGCTAATGTCCAAATGTAAAATCCAGCTGCTGGATAAGTTTATATCTAAGCTACAACCTCTAATCTGGACTGGTTTGTTAAAAAATCTGGTATGAACATTTCAAAACTCATACAGTCATAGCGATACCCAATCTCCCTTATCAAAGATGAATGAACAAATGCTAAGGCAAAGAACCATGAGTTTACATGTCAATCTCCAATGAGAAGGGTTCAAAGACTTTCTCCTTCTAATATCATCTCTCTTTTCCCAACTAAATGCCATTGAGCAGAATGTCAACTGAAGAAAAAGACTATGAGCCCTTTTTGTTGGCTAATGCCAACCCAATTCTGGCTGTGTAATAAAAAAAAACACCTCTCAACACATGGTAAGATGGCCAGAACCAATTACTGAATATCTACATGCCCTCCAAATCTCTCCAAGGCACTTCTACTATATATCTTTCAGCAAGCATGCTCCCAGTCTCTTCTACATGGGGAATTGCCTCCCTGGCATTCTGTGCATGCTCATGAGGGCTTTTTGGCTACCCCCAGATTACACTGATATTTATATGGTGCCATACAAAGCCTTTTACAAGACCTTTACTTAGTTCTCATTTTTTAAAAATAGCATGAGGTAGGTAGTATCTCAAGACTTCAATGAACCCCTTGATATTGATAGCCTGTCCACCCAGTCTTCCTTCTTGGTTCTCATTCATGTCCACCTAGGGGACACCATGGATAGAGTGCAGATCCTGGAGTCAGGAAAATTCACTCTGATCCCCTTTGACACTAGTCCACTAGCTGTGTGACCCCAGGCAACTCACCTAACCTTCCTAAGCCTCAATCTCCTCATCTGTAAAATAGAGATGATAATAATAGCTCACAGGTTTATTGTGAGAATTAAATGAGATGCTGTATATAAAGCACTTTGCAATCCTTAAAGTATCATACACAATCAAGATATATCTCCCCCATAATTCAAACATACTAGGATGAAGGTGGTTAGGAAGATCTTCCTCTAGACTTGTTAGCATGGTATGAGTTAGAGGGAGGGTGCCAACAAGATGCCAGAGTAAATAAAGGTCATTCTCCAACCCAAATTCCTATTTTCATGACCTCAGAGCAGCAAGAAATGCATCAAATAAGGTGACAAAAAATAAAAGACAGAAAGGAATAAAGAAAATTACTCCCTGAAATAATTCCTCCAAAAACAGTAGATGGCTTTGTTACTGTCTTACTGATATTAGTTATTGTCCTGGATGGGAGAAAGTAGACAACTGTGGATGGTGACGTTTCCTGATTCATCAGTCAGAATGGATTAGGAGAACCAGATACTAAGGCGCTAAGATCAGAAGTAGAAAAACAAAAGCGAAATAGTCCCTGACTTCAAGGAGCTTACATTCAAGAGACACAACACCTACATATAAAAATGTATAAATATACATGTGATATATGTAGATTCATACATATCCACACAAAATCAACATAAGGTAGTTTGGGAAGGAATCACACTAAAAGTTCAGGGTAGAAATTGGTAGAATTGTAAGAAATGTAGAAATTGGTGTTTGACCAAGATTCTGGGAGGCTGGAGGTGAAGTAGGAGAGCATTTGAGGTACATGAAGACACAGAAACTGGAGGTGGAATGTGTGTTCAGAACAGCAAGTAGACCACTAAGGATTGCAGAGTCTCTGGAGGGAAATAAGATGTGAGAAGATTGGAAAAACCAGAAGGGATGATATTGCAAAGAGATTTAAATGCCAAGCAGAGGGAGAGACAGCTAGATGACTCAGTGGATAGAGAACCAAACCTAGAGAAAGAAGGTCTTGGGTTCAAATTTGACTTCAGACAGTTCCTAGCTGTGTGACCTTAGACAAATAACTCAATCACCATTGCCCAGCCCTTACCACTCTTTTGCCTTGGAATCAATACAATTCTAAGACAGAAAGAAGGTAAAGATTTTTTAAAATGCCAAGCAGAGAGATTACTATTTTATTCTACAAGAAATAGAGAATCAGTTAGAGGGTAGCAGGGTGATACAATGGATAGATAACCAGACTTGGAGTCAAGAAGAGCTGAGTTCATACCCAGCCTCAGACATTTACTAGTTGTGTGACTGTGGGAAATTTATTTAATTCATCTGCCTGTTTCCTCAGTTGAAAATTGAGAATAACAGCATCTACCTCCCAGAGTTGTTGTGAGAATTAAATGAGACAATATTTGCATAGTGCTTAGCACAGTGCCTGACACATGGTAGGTGGTTAATAAATCCCTTTTCCCCTCTTCTTTCCTTCCTTCCATAAGACTTTACTGAGTAGGAGGCCAACTTACTCAGACCTGTGCCTTAGAATAATCACTTGGTCAGACTGTCTGGATGATGGATTAGAACAGAGGTACAGAGACCAAGAGGAAGTTATTGCAATGGTCCAATAGAGAGAGGGTGACAGCCTGAACTGTAATGGTGGTTGTCTGAGTAGAGAGGAAGAAATGAAAGATGTTTTGAAGCTAGAAACAAGATTTGGCAACTGACTATGTTGTCGTTTGGTCATTTCAGTCATGTCTGACTCTCCATGACCCCATTTGGGATTTTCTTGGCAAAGATACTAGTGGTTTGCTATTTATCTCTCCAGTTCATCTTACAGATGAAGAAACTGAGGCAAATAGGATTAAGTGGGTCACACAACTAGTAAATGTCTGAGGCTGGATTTGAACTCAAGTCTTCCTGACTCCAGACCTGGCACTCTATCCACTGTGCCACCTAGCTGCCCAACTGACTAGGTAATATGGGATGAGTGAGAGTGAGCACTCAAAGATGAAAATAGAACAGAAGAGACTCCTGATAAGATGGTGGAGGAGATTGAATAGAATAAGCCAAGCCACAATTCAACACCCACAAAATTGTTCTAAAACCATCAAATAAACCCCCCCAAAGAGAGAAGAAACAGTAACTAAAAGGGGAAAGAGTAAGCTTCTGATGAGACTGTTTAATAAGAGTAAAAGGTCATTTCTAAGCATGTTTCCATCATCTCAAAGTAGTAAGCAAAGCACCAGATATACTCAAAAACTCAAATGGATCCATGATTTAATAGTTTTGAATATTTCCTCCAGTGGGTACAGATTTCAACCCATATTTGCTTGCCCCTTCTGCAGGACTCTTGCTCATGCCCTCCCATAAGCTAGTCATGGTTAGTTAATGTACCAACGTTGCAATCTGCTTATAACTACCATGCATCTTACCATTGCCCTCTGCGATATTGTTTTAATTCTTCAGAGATTGTTTCCCTGTATTAGTCATACAGCAATACCAGTGGAATACTGGCATTAAAAAGATGTTCCTTTGTTTCTGAAAGAAGTTAGGGGTTATTAGAGGAGCTTTGCAATTTCCTGAAAGAAATTCAGCACACTGTCTTCTCATTTAAGCCTGGGCTCAACTCATTGTCTGTTTGTATTGTTTTTCCTAGATAGATACATTGATGAACAAGCCCAATAGGTTGGCATCTAGC
The DNA here is from genome assembly GCF_016433145.1 of Gracilinanus agilis. NCBI lineage: Eukaryota > Metazoa > Chordata > Mammalia > Didelphimorphia > Didelphidae > Gracilinanus > Gracilinanus agilis. The sequence continues at coordinate 125,012 of NC_058132.1, forward strand.
TACACATCACAATCTTAACAAGATAGCAAAATATTCTTTATCTACTAATCCACTTTGTAGTGAGATAGTGAGGTGGTACAGCGGATAGATCACAGGTTACAGGAAGAACTTGTTCTTTTGATCTTCAAGCCCAGTAATCTTGCCTTATATAAAAAACTTTTCCATTTTTCTGCCTTTTGATTTTGTTTTTTCACATTTTCTTCCACCATATGGAATTCCACTTACTAGATGTGTGATCCTGGGCAAGTCAGTTTACTTCAGTTCTCTTCAATTTCCTCAATTGTAAAATGGGGATAATAATAGCACCTACCTCCTGGAGTTGATATGAGTCAAATAAGATAAAATTTGTAATGTGCTTAGCACAGTACCCATCACATAATGAATGATTATTCCTTTCCCTCCTGCTTATTTTTTCTATATATAAGTGGATAGGTTATAAGTGGATATAAGTGGACAGGTTAAACTCTTTCAGTCTTGATGCCTCTCTTTCAAGAGGCTATGAAAGTATCTAGGAGCTTACAGCAACCACAAATAGGAGCATGTAAAGGAACTCAGCATCCACACAAAAGCTCTCTTCAACTTAGAAGCCAAATTAGGTCTCTTCCATTGAAATGAAACATTTTTGGTGGTGTGACTATGAACAAGTCATTTAACCTCTTATTATCCTAAACAAATCCCTAAGACCATGATTGCCTATCTGCACAGCAGAAGGACTTTTCTTTCCAGGAGTTCCCTCCATCAATGGAATCACAATTGTGATTTAAAACAAAACAAGACAAAAAATTATGTGAGACACCCAGAAAAGATAATGGAATGGTGGCAAGAAACTCTAAAATAGCTCAGAAAATAAATAAAAATTATTGAAAGAAGAGAATTCAAGAAAAAAATTAGGACAGAAATCAGAATCCTAAAAAAAAAAAAAAAGAAATTTTAAAAGGCAAGGGAGAATAAGCAATG
>NC_058132.1:126468-154427 GCF_016433145.1 Gracilinanus agilis
TATATATATATATATATATATTCCTTAAACACAAGTTGTCCTTTGTATTTTCTCATGTTGTTTCATTTCATATATGCAGAATGGCTTTCCACAACATCTCCACCTGTTGAAATTCTACTTACCCTTCAAAGTGCAACTTGTCCATGAATCCTTCTTGGCTTCTTTTTGTTAGGACTGATTTCTCTCTTCTCAAATGTCTCATAGCACATTCTTTGGACTGTCCCAATACAGAATAATTATTTACATACATGTCAAATCTCCCCAAATGGATTGTTATCTCCTTGAGGATACTTTGTCTTATTTCATCTTTATATCTCTTTAGCCACCTAAATACTTAATAAATGATTATTGACTATCTGATGAATATGGTATAGTACTAAAACTATAGTAGATGCTTAAATATGTGTCTGTTGATCAAAAGTTTAAACAAATATTTGTATTGTTCTTTGTATTAGATAAAAACTTTTGACCATATTCATATCGACAAAAGCTTTGATCTCTTAAACACCCTCTTGGTGAGATTAATTTGATGTGATTCAGACAGGAACTAAAGCATCTTTCTCTATTGTATATCAAGGAGTAAGGTTCTAAAAATGATGGCATAAGGTCCAAAAGGCACTCACCATAAGGATTCCTACATCTTAGAAACTTAGTAACAGATATCTTGAGCCAGGTCTAGTGTCTGTAATGGTGATGACTTAAGAAAAATGATTCCCAATATGGCTTCTCAAAAGTCACTGTTGGGTTGTAAACCATCACCTACCACTGGTAAATAGTTTCCTTTGTGTGCACCATGAAGACAAAATCATCAGGTTGTAGGTAAGGCCAGAAGCACAAAATATACTACAAATATCCTGCTGGAACCCCCACCATGGCACCCTGAAGTTGTGTTCCAGACTCTGATAGAGACACCCAAAAGGTTAGACTGTCTGTCTGATAACCACAAGCCGAAGATCAAAATAGTTAGGAAACCAAGAGGAATCATATCCTGCATCCGTGGTTGGCTGTTGCTGACTTCTAAAATAAATTGGGGTTTTTTTGTGGAAAGTACAGATATATAACTAATACTTGCTGTTACTTTGGATAAATCATTCACCTCTCTGAGACTTTTGTTTCCTCATTATAAAGAGGAGCTCACCTAGAATGTGTGTCCTTAAACTTTTTATGTGTGTCACAACTCCTTTTCCCATCTGGTGAAGCCTATGGAACCCATCTCCGAGTTTTTAATGTTTTATATTCCTAAAATAAAATATATGGGCTTAAAAATAAATATTAGAATACGGTTATAAAATATTGGAAAAACCCTCCAAATTTCTAGATGGTTTCAAATCTATCCATAAGTTTCCTTAGAGGTCTTTGGTCCCCAGGTTAAGAACCTCTAGATAGGAAGATCTTTATGGCCCCTTCCAGCTCTGACAATCCATGATTCTGTAGATTTTAAAATTAATATCCAATATCTCCAAGTTTAATATTTATGAAGTTTATTATTAAAACTAGAGGGAGCTCACCTAAACCACTCATGTGGAAAAAGAGAGCGAGAGGGAGAAGAAAACAAAACTATATACAAACAACGTAACAATGCAGGTACATGAAAGGGAAAGGGGCTTGTGTGAAACATAGTCCAAGGTTTCAAGATTCTAATTAATACAATTTGATAATTTATTTGCTGCTCCCTAGACATCATCATTTATATACAGGAAAATGAAATCAGGTTGAATATCTTGGAGACCAAGAGAAAATTAGGAAGTTCAGAATAAGAGTGGGACTATGAACTGATCTACTGTGTGGAAAAGTACCTATACCGGTGATGGCAAACCTATGACACGTGTGTCAGCACTGACACACATGGCCATTTTCGATGACATGCAGCCGCATGTGGCTGCATGCAGAGAAGTCTGGGGCCTCATGCCAAGGATGAAACATTTGCTGTAGTGTGGTGTAGACACTCTGTGCACTATAGATGACAATTCTACCTATATTAATTTACCTATTTTGGTTTATTAAATACAGTTATATATTATAATTTTATATTTTTGTTATTTAAACTATAAATATCATGAAATTATGATATTTTTCTCGAAGTGAGACACCACCCGAGTCATGCTCGGTTTTTTGGCGAATTTTGACACACCAAGCTCAAAAGGTTGTCCAACACTGACTTATATTGATAAATTGGGTAAAGATATATCCCAAGACAGCCTTTGCCTATCACCATGAAGCTTGGGTCATTTCGTTCCCTGAGTTTACCTTAGCAAAGGGGAGATAATTGTATTCTCAACTAGAAATCCAGAGAAATGCAATGGAATTCTTCTTAAAGGATTTCCCCCATAATCTAACATATCACAATTAGACAAAAAGCCTTTTGGAACAAACTCACCATTATATATTATAGATGGTCAAAGAAATGAGGTTGAAACTGTGCCTAATAAAACATTAAAATAATTAAACAAATTAAGTGTCATCTACTATTTGGCATTTGCTACTAAAATACTCAGTTGTCCTACTATATTATCGCCCATGTCTCATCCCTTAACTATTGATGTATCCTAAGGTTCTATCTTAAGCCCTCTTCTGTTTCTGCTTTCTACTGTGTCTAACTTGGTGACCCCATCAGCTCTCATGGGTTCAAATATTCTCTCTGTACACAACTCCCAGATCTATATATCCAGCCCTAGTCTCTCTCCAGAACTCCAGTCCTGCATCACCACCTGCCAATTGGATAGTTCAAACTGGATTATCCCAGAGACCTCTCAGATTTAACTTGTCTAAAATGGAACTTTTTATATAAATATATAAGTATGATATATTTATGTTTATAAATATATTATCTATTTATAAATATAAAACTATTATCTTATGTAAATTATTATTCCCCAAAAAATAACAATTTGAAGCTCTTCTGAGCTTCTCTTACTGACCAGGCCATTACCATCTTTCTAGTCACAACAGTTCAGAATCTCAGTGTCATTCTCAACTCCTCATTCCTACTCGCCTCACATGTATAGCTCGCTTTCAAATGCTGCCACTTCTACTGCCACATCTCTTGCATCAGTCCAAAGGCAACACTCTACTTCAGACCCTCATCTAGATTATTGTAATAGCCTCCTCATCAGCCTCCCTGCCTCAAATCTGTTCCCACTCCATTACATCCTCCGCACATTTGCCACACTGATTTTTCTAAAGTACGGGCTTGCCCATTCATTCTCCTTCTCCATAAATTCTAGTAGTTCCCTAGTACCAAAATAAAATAGAGCCCTTTTGTGGCATTGAAAGCCTTTCATAATCTGGTCCCAATTTATCCTTCTACCTTGGACATTGCTTTCTTTTATGCAGAGAACTCCACTTCCTCTCTGTTCCTATGCCCTACGTCACCCCCCCTCCACCCCACTCCTCCATGCTTGCACCCTCATATCTTAGAATCTCCAGTCTCCCTCCACTCAGATCAAGTCTCGCTTCCTAATGAGGTCTTTCCTGCTGACACCCTGCCTCCATCTACTAATAGCTTCCCTTCCAATATCACCTCACCTCTATTTTGTAGATACTTAGTTTGTGTTATGCCCGATTGGAATGTAAGCTTCTTGAGGATAGGGGATATTTTGCTTTTTCTTTGTATCCCTTGCATCTAGCACAGTGCCTGGCATAAATAGGCACTTAATTCTTTTTATGTGATTGATGGAAAAGCTTTTCACTTTTTTCACTTTGTAGCAAAGAGTTTTTTTCTCTCTGTAGATACAACATTCCATTAAAATGCAGGATCCTATCATTAGAAGCTTGCAGATGAAAGCAACCCTAAGGTTCCTCCTCATACCCATCAGAATGGGCAAAGATGACAAAAGAAAATAAAAATGATAAATGTTGGAAGTGTAGTAGGAAAACAGGCACATTAAATGCATTCTGGATGGAAATGTGACTTGCAATGGCCATTCTGGAAAGCTATTTGGAACTATATCCAAAAGTCACTTGACTTGTTATCATTTCAATCATCTCTAACTCTTCATGACCCCATGTGGGTTTTTTGGCAAAGATCCTGGAGTGGTTTTCCATTTCCTTCTCCAGCTTATTTTATAGATGAGGAAACTGAGGCAAACAGGGCTAAGTGATTTGCCAGAGGCCACACAGCTAGTAAATGTCTAAGGACACATTTGAAATTGGGTCTTCCTCACTCCAGGCCCAGCATCCACTATCTATATATTTGTGTAAACACACATATATACGTATGTACACATGTGTGTATTTATATTCCTAATTAGGTGGTATTATTCTTAGTCATATAGTCTTTATCTTCAAAAACTAGAATATGAATAATAATGTATTCATAATACCAATATATAATATTATACATACCAATAATATAATATACCAATAATACAATATATCAATATATACCAATAATAAAATATACCAATATATTTATCAATATACCAATAATATAATATACCAATAATAAAATATATCAATAATATAATATACTGATATATATACCAATGTATACCAATAATATACCTATATATATCAATACCAATATACCAATATATATACCAATATACCAATAATATAATATAACGATACATAACAATATACCAATAATAAAATATACCAATATATTTACCAATATACCAATAATAATATATCAATAATATAATATACCAATATATGTACCAAAGTACACCAATAATATAGCTATATATACCAATACCAATATATCAATAATATAATATACCAATATATACCAATAATATAATATAATAATATATACCAATAATATACCTATATAGCAATACCAATATACTAATATAGTAATAACATTATATACCAATAAATACCAATAATATAATAATTCACTATTAATAATATATTATAATATTACTGGTATAATAATAATATATTATCATATAATAATCACAATTACAACAGTTTATATATACCTAGTGAGCCAGTTAATAGGCATTTATTAAGCTCTGCTGTGTCCTGGGCACTATGCTGGAGATATAAAAAGAGGCAAAAGATGGTCACTGTTCTCCTTTTAAAATTTTTTTATTTAATTTTTAAATTTTTTTCCATGGTTACATGATTCTTATTGTCTCCTTCTCCTCTTTGCTCCCCACCCCAAGAGTTTACAAGCGATTCCACTGGGTTATACATATATTATCACTCAAAACCTCTTTCCATATTTTTCATGGATGGTTCCTGTTCTCAAGGAGCTCCCAGTTTCATGTGGAACTCCCAGTATAATGTACATATAGCACTTGTAACTTTATAGAACATTTTGCTGAAAGACATATTATTGAGGAGGTGGCACAAATAGGATTACCCATTTATCAAAGAAACCCAAACTCAAGGACACTAAGAGAGTCACCCAGGTTCTCGTCACCAATGAGTGTCAGAGCGGAGGCTTGAACTTGCCGGGACACTAGTGCTCGCAAGCCCTACACCAATCTGTTTCTCATTGCTATGTTGGGAAGGTTTAGAGAAAAATATATTGAAAGTTTAGATGACCATATTCATTATTCATGTTTATTAAGCCTTTCTGCCAGGAAAATTTATGGTTTCTAATAAGTATGTTGCTTGTAAATCACCAGGGGGTAAGGAAAGGACCACTGAAAATTATCAAACTAATTTTGATTAGGAAAAGTTATTTTATATGAAGGAAAATGGAACAATTTGCCCTTCTGATAGTCACAACATACCAGATCTATATGCATAACCACTCTGACCCTATCCTGGTCCACTTGAGGCCATTGCTGGCCTTGGTAAGACTCCCAAAGAGATCTTCCCATGAGCCAAAGGAGTACTATCCTTCTACATCATCTTCCACTTTGACCTGAGGTCATTATTTAGAATTCTTTTTTTCCTTCACATTAAATCTTCATATTATACCTGGGAGGAAAGGAGAGAGAATTGATAGCCTTTTCTCATGATCAAAATTGCACTAGATATAGGGCCGAAAAGTCACTCTCAGGACAAAATAAGTGAATTTAAGAATTTGGTTTGATTTAGGACTAAACAAGGGGAATCCTTCCTTGTCCTTGTTCTAGTCCATTGCTCAAATTAGACAGAGATGGTCAGGTTTACTGAGCCAAAGTGTCATAGATCTAAAACAAGACTCAGAGACCTTTGAGGTCATCAAGTTGGACCCCTTCATTTTACAGATGGGAAAACTGTCACTTAACCAAAATTACACAGGCAGTAAGTAGAATATGAACACAGGTCTCTGACTCCAAATCCCATGCCCTTTACTTTTTTTTTTAAACCCATTCCTTCCATCTTGGATTCACTATTGTATGTTGGTTCCAAAGAAGAAGAACAGTAAGGACTAGGTAAGAGGGATTAAGTGACTTGCCCAAAGGTCACACTGCTAGAAAGTGTCTAAGGTCAGATTTGAACCCAGCAACCCCCATCTCTAGGCTTGGCTCTCAATCTACTGAACCACCTAGCTGCCCCCTATGCCCTTTACTTTGTAGATAAAACCTTAGCTGAGTTTCCCAGAGCATCTTTCCTCTTCTACCATACTAAAAAGTGATACCATACTACAACTAAATACCTATGCCATGATTAAATACCAAATAAATACAGACCACCACTAAAAAAGTTCTACTATACTAAAATGTGCTCAAATGGCCTGAGCTTTGGCCCAAAGCATTTCCTTTACCCCAAGTGTTTTTTTTCACTTTCAGGAACCTTTATCATGCTATGGGAAGAAAGAGATAAAACAAGACTTGGATGCTTCTTAAATATTAATATTAAATAAAGTAAATATTTATTAATGAAATGTATGTACACACTGTCTCTTGGATCCTAATATTCTAAAGGGGAGAAATAGTTCAATTGCTGAAAATTTCTCTGACTGTGCAAGCCACTTTCAAAACAGGTGACCACATATACAATTTGGAATTTTAGAATGAGAAGAGAAAAGGATTATTTGGTCTGTGAAGAATTTCCCCATTGTATCCCCCAACTTTTAATATTTCAAAAACCAACAAAAATCACTTTCTTGAGTCAACCAGAATTATAGGATCAGAAATTTAGGACTAAAAGGGAAATAAGAGGTCATCTAGTCTTAATTACTTCATTTTACAAATGGAGAAACTGAGGCCTAGAGTAACTAAATGACTTGGTCAAGGTCTAAATGACTTTTAAGGTCCTTCCAGCTCAGATGTTCCATGATTCTGTTATTCTACGGTGAGATGAGCCCATCTTTCATTTTTGCAATGCTAATTACTTTGCAGTTGGCTCATTCCCCACAGTGGCCACAAAAAGCAAATGACATATAGTTGAATGTTCCTTCCAATATATATGATATACTGCATTGGAGGGCCTTTCAAATGAGACACATTTAAACTAACAGAATGCAATGCCTTCTGTTTTAAAAGGATTTTTTTTTGCAGGAGGAAGGGAGATCTGAACTTGCATTAATATAGTGAGCTAGTTAAGAAATGATGGGAAACTTCTGCAATTTTAAATTTGAGATCATTATGAAGAGCATAAGGAGATAAAGTAGCTTACTTGAGATCACATGAATAGTGTGTATCAAAGGTGGGACACGAACTGAATGGAAGTCATCTTGTCCTCTATCCTCAACATCTGTAAATATATAGGAAAATCTATTCACAGTTAAATAAATTCAGCCTCCAAATAATTACTAAGTTGGTGTTCCTCTCTCCCACAAAAAATAATAACCTTCAGCTCCAACAAAATGTTTAATAAACACTCATTAGAGTTTTAGAATAGCCCTTTGAGCTCAAAATGATTATCCCCTTTTTACAGGTAAAGAAACTGAGTCACAGAGGTTGAAAGAGGTTCCTAAAGCCATGCCACAAGCAAGAGACAGGGCCAGGGTTAAAACTCAGACTTGTTGGCTCCTCATCATAGAGTTTGCTGACTTAACTTTCCAAGGACCTAGAAAGAAGAAAAAAACCACTGTCCCAAAGCTAATCACTATTTCTTCCCCCAAATCTGTGCCCTGGGGTTGAATCTTATACCCTGGTTCATGCAGCATCATGACAGGAAGATGAAGATCAAGGCTTTGGCAGAAGGAAAATGAACAAACCAAGTTCAGTTTTGCATCATTTCTACTTTCCCTGTTTATGGAAGTTGTCTCGATAGTAAACTACACATCGCTGCAGATGGATTAGAAGGGAGTGCAGGGAAGTTTTAGATTTGCCGTTTCCACTTTAAATTCAACAAACATTTGTAAAACACATGGTACTGTTTTCCATTCCTCTGCCCAACTGGTAATGACCAGAATCAGCATGGGAGTGACATTCTTTACCTTTTTATTTTTATTTTGTGGAAAGGAAAGGAGGAAATAAAGTCTTTTATTTTTTATATTATGTATATTATTTATTATAATTTTATTATTTTATTATCCATAAGGATAAAAGAGAAAGGTGAGTGCATTGCAAAGTTAGTGAATGGCATAAACTTGATACTTGAGCAGGAGTCTCTGTTTTCACCAACAAGCATCCTTGAAGAGATGTGCGTCCTGGCTCTGTAACAGCACCTGACCACTACTTTCTGCACCATGAATACCATCCCTGCCTGTGCCACTATTGTCACAAAGGCAGTAGTTCTGGGCTGCTGATGGATGTGGCACCATTTCCTCATTGTGACCCTCTTTACTCTTTGGAGATTACCATCTGGAGGCTAGAAAATTCAAATTGCTGAAGAAGTTAGCTTCCTCCTCAGGACAATGACTCCACAGAGGGGATCTAGAGTGTGTAATATTCTCTTTTACTAGGTTGGGGTAACAATAATTGCAACTGACCATCTAGAATTGAAAAGTACATTTGTTTCTAAAGTGCTTATGCTCTCTATAGAAGATTGTGAGGGCTGCCAACCAATCATAGTTGATTGCAAAATCCATAATGGTGTCAGTTCAGTCAATTCAATTGATTCCACAGATGTTTTCAAGTACCTACTATGTGTCAAGTTCTTCAAGAGATACTAAGGAATCACCAAGTTTAGGTAAGAGACAGCCCATATAAGCGACTGCACGAGAAAAACTCTGCCTCACATTCCTCCTAGCTGTGTGACTGTGGACAAGTCATCTAACTCCTGGGAGCCTCAGGTCTCTGAAGGACCAAAGGACCTCTGAATTTTGGACTCAATGACCTCTGATATCCCTTATTTCTCTAAATCTATGATTCTTGTCTTCATGAAGGTTGCACTCTAAGACAAGGGACAATACAAGTACAAATAACTATGATACAAAATTACCCTATATAACTATTCAAGAATGCAAAGTATTCTGTGAAATCCCAATGGGAAAGTTGCTTCCAACTGGGGATATCAAGGAAACAGTCATAGAGAAAGAGGCATCTTAGGCACTAAAGAATAAGAATTTTACTGGTTAAGAATGGGAGAGAGAATACTTTAGGCATAAGAAACAGCATAAACAAAGGCAAGGAAGGAGAAAAATAGAAGTAGATTTGGAAGACAATGACTACTCTAGTTTGGGGAGCAGATTTCTAAATGAAAGAAGACTAACTAGCATGAACTAAGACTAAAAAAGTAGAGTAATGCTGCATTATGTAAAGCCTTGAATATTAGACAAGGAGTCTGATTTAATCAGTAGGGAATAGGGCCACCAAAGTGTTTTGAGTAAAGGAAGGATATGTACTTTGACTGAAATGAAAGAATTGTTATCATCATCATTATCTTTATCAATATTATCTTGATGTTGATAAGAACTCTACATAACTTTATAGTCTATGAAGCACTTCTCTCATAGCAACACTTTACAGTAGAGCAAATATTATAATATCCATTGTATACATTTTTTATAAAAGGCTTAAAGGAATAAAGTGACTTGTAAAAGCCAGTAATGATGGCTGTTGTGGGAGAGAGGGGAAGCAGGAAGATTTATTAGGAAGGTCTTGTAGATAGGCGGTTGGTGATGAGAACTTGTACTAGGTTTGTGTCAGTGAGAATAGAGAGAAGAGTGGCAAAGAGAGACCATTGGGGGATGTCCTCCCTAAGGGATCAGGAAGAGACATTAGGAAGAAGGCAGAGGAAGAATCAGTAGAGTTTCATATTTGAAACCAAAAACAGAGAGAGAATCCAGAAAAAGGGTGTAGTTGATGTTGTCAGATGTATAGAAGTCATTCTGGATGAAGATTGAATAAAAGCCATTGGACTAGACTAGAAATAGGTCATTAGATACCAGTGAGAGTCCAATGTCGGTAGACTGATGGGTATGGAAGTAGATTATGGAGGGTTGAGAAGATAGTGGGTGGTGAGGAAGAAGAAACAATGGGTGTAGATATCTTTTCCAAGGAGTCTGGCAGCAAAAGGGGGAAAAATAATTAAGTGAAAGGATGAAGGAAAGGTTTAGATTGGCTCAACTCTATCTAATCTGGCAACAACTAAGCTGTTCCCAAGATTAAACAAAACAAACAAAAAAAAAACAGATTAAACAAAAACTGTACTATGTGTACTCATAAATACAATATTGAAACTTGCAGCATTTTAAATCTTTAAAAATAGAGTGCACACTCTATATGAAGCAGAAAAGGACTTCAGAATTGGCTTTTAAAAATCCTTTGAACAATTAGTTACATTTCGCATTAGCTCAGTGTCTCCATAGGAGTTTTGTTCAGTGACTCCCTTACTCCTGTTGACAATCTGTTGGTGATTCCAAATATATACTATTTTCTTAGGGATCAAGGGATATTTCTCTGAATAGATTGCTGTTCTGACACTTTCTATGTGCTGATGTTAAGAATAGAGGTATGCATTTATTTAAGTGCTGGGTTCCCAAGCAAAATCTGCAAAACTGCTTTTCCCAAAGCACAATTCTGATCAATAAAGTCTAATGGCTCTCTGTTACCTCCAGAAGCAGATATAAACTCCAATATTTGCAATTTAAAGTTGTAAAGACAACTTGACCCCAATCTATCTTCCTATCCTTATTGCCTTCTGTTGCCCTTCATGTACACAGTGGTCTAGCCATACTGACTTTCTTGACTTTCTTTATACCTAGGACTCCATTTCCCACCTCCATGTCTTTGCATTAACTTTCCCTCATGTCTTGAATATATTCCCTCATCACCTCCATCTCTCAGAATCTCTAGCTTGCTTCAAGGCTCAGGTAAAACACCACCATATGAGCCTTTCCTTGTCTTCTCAACTATTCATGCCTTCCCCTGCAAATCACCTTGTATCTATTTTGAATATATTCTATGTAAACTTATGCACATAAATATTGTGCTTTTTGGGCTATGCTGTAAACTCCTTGAAGGTAAAGACTTTTCCTCCTTTTATCTTCAGATAAATGTAATATATATATCTTTAATAAAGGGATCATTTGGTTCTTTGACCCTTCTTAATTCCAGAATTTTAGAATCATCTTAGGGCCTGAAGTGAAGGAATTATTGTTATTATTATTATCATCTTTATCATTATGCTTGATGTTGATGAGCAATTAGCACAATGCCTGGCATATAGTAGGCACTTAATAAATGTTTGTTGATTGATTGATTGATATTAAAAGGCACCATTTACCTTTATATCAACTTGGCAGAATCAAAAGGTCAAAGAGAAGGAGGTGTGGAGGCAGCTAGGGGGAGCAGTGGACAGAGCACCAGGTCTAGAGTCAGGAAGGTGGTATTCAAATCTTGCCTCAGATACTGCCCAGCTGTGTGACCTTGGGCAAGTCACTAGACCCCATTTGCCCAACTCTTGCCCTTCTGTCTTACAGTTGTTACTAAGACAGAAAGTAAAGATTTAGAAAAAGAAAAAGAATGAGGCCTAGAAAAAAGATCAATTAGCAATTAAGACTGCATTGGCAATCTATGAAAAAGCAGTTTTATTAAAGTGGTCCAGACAGTATCCAGATTCCAAAGGGTTGAGAATAGACAAGATATATAACTTCCCATAGGTCCTTGCAATGCTAGCAACACCTGTGCAGTATTTATGTCAGTGTTTAAGCATAAAAAAATCTATGTTATGGGGAAAAAAGACTGACCATTAAACTGTGAGCTAGCTATCTCACATCTGGATGCATGTGTTCTGGGTTTGAGGATCCCAGAGTTTTCACTAAACCCAGTAAAAACAACCTGTCTAGTCAAGTCACTCTACTTTTTCCCCACTGACAAAATGAGGATAATACTATGATTCTTAACTTGTTTATATAAAGTAATTGGAGAGCTCAAGATTAAAGGTATTATTTAGTATGAGTTCAAAGCATTATATAATTTTTATTACTCTGTATTCCTGAGACTTTTTTTCCAGTTTGCTTGGCTTGCAAGTCCAAGTTAGAGCTATAAAATATTTTTTAAACGAGGACCTTTCACCCAAGTTGTTTCCCAACTTCACTTTTTAATCATACATTGAAAAAGAAACAGAGAAGATGGAGAAGAGTGAAGATGAGCAGGATAACGAAACCAATCTATCACCATTGTGAATAACCAGGGCCAACTCTATACACTGCTATTGAATTCTGGTTTATGGTAAAATTATTTTTTCTGCCACTCTAATGAATGACTTCTATACGACTGCTTGGATTTAGCATGTACTTAATCTCTGCCACCAGTGACCTTGAGCAATTCACTTCATCTGGGGGCTTCAGTTTCTCCTTTTGAAAAATGAGAGACCCAGATGAAACAAGTTCCTTGTATAAAAGTCAGTGCTGGATCTGGAACTAGAGAAATCAGGGGACACAGAGTCAAATCATGGCTCTGAGATTTAGTACCTGTGTGACCTTGGATAATTCATTTAACCTCTTTGAGTCCCCTTCTACATCTGCAAAATAAGGGGCTTGGACTTGATGACAATTAAGGTCCCTTTGAATTCTAAATATATGATTCTATAATCCTATGTGCATAAGATGATCCCGAAATTCAGGAATTAAAATGGGTCAAAGAACCAAATTAGCTCATTACTCAACTTCGTTTTCTTGTTTCAAGTCAGAGATGGTTTCTCTATGGATCTGGGCTTTATTGAGCCTGAAAATCTTTTTTTTCCCTGAAATCCTTATTATCTGAAGTACAGAATTATAGAAGTTTAGCATTGAAAGAAACTTTAAAAGTTGTCTAGTCCAGCCTTTTACCTAGTGATTGAATCCCCTCCATAATACTCCTAATCAGTTCTCACCAATAAAATATAAGGTCCTTGAGGGCAGAGATTATTTCCTTTTTGTCTGTCTTCAGCCTTATACATTTATTTTTGGTTCAGAAATGTGATTTCACCAGTTTGAGGAACTCCCCACGTGGAAACTCCCTATACCCATGATGCAAATTAGTAATTCATCTGTAATTTATAGTCTCAGAGAGTTGTCCAAAGCCCTGAGCAGCTTAAGTGATTGTCACCAAGCAAAACTGTATTAGAAACAAGACTTGAATTCACATTTTCCTGACTTGAAGGCTAGCCATTTATTCACTCTGTTGTGCTGTCTCTTAGTCTTAAACATTGACGTTATTTAATAATTATTGAATTGAATTGAATTGAATAAGAATGGCTATCTAACCTACGTGAACACTTCTAGTAACAGGGATTTGGATGTACTTTTTTTCCCTGTACTAAACCCCATCACCGAACTCAGAATTCTCAATTTTAAAATGCCAGCAACTAGACCTTTAGATATAAAACCCTCCAGTTGCTTGCTGTCTCGCTGCCTGTCTGTTCTAAGCATTTTCACTCTTTCTCTCGGCTACCGGTATTCTAGAGTTGGAAAGAACCTCAGCAGCCATTTGGACCAATTAAGCTCCCCTTCAAAAAAAAAAGTCATTGCCATGAAATACTAGAAAAGTTATCATCTAGTATCTGTGTGAAGACTTCTAGTGAGAGAGAACCTTCATCCCCTTCTCAGCAGCCTATTCCACCTTAGGACAGCTCAAAGTATTATTAGAAAACATTTCCTGACAACCAACCACAATTGTTCTCTTTGCAACCTCCACCCATTCCTCCTAGTTCTTGCTCTGGAACTATCTAGGATCTTAGTTATCACTCAAAAATTTTTGTCATTTGCAAATTTGATAATCATGCCATCTATGTTTTTACTCAAATAATTACTAAAAATGTGAAGCACTATAGGACCAAACACTGATCCCTATGCTTCTCCACTAGAGACCCCAATCCAAGTTGCTCTTGAACCTTTGATGACTGCTAATCATATCTCTTTAGCAAGTAATCATCCAGCCATAAAGCCCTTTGGTGAGAGGGAGCCTACTACTCCCCCTTGACATACAAACCTACATATTCCCCTCCACCAAAATTTCCTTGACTCTATTTCTTTTCTTCACTATCAAACTTCTCAGAAAAATAAAAAAGAATATTCTTTAAAAAAACCCAACCTTTTACTCTCTCTTAGAATCAATACTAAGTATTGGTTCCAAGGCAGAAGAGTGGTAAGGGCTAGGTAATGGGGAGTAAGTGACTTGTCTAGGGTCAGACAGTTAGGAAGTATCCAAGGTCAGATTGAACCCAGGACCTCCTGTCTCCAGTCCTGGCTCTCTATATGCTGAGCCACCTAGATACCTACCCCACTACCCCAGAATGAGTATTCTTTCATTGATGCCTCTACTTCCTCATTACCCATTTTCCCTTAACCCTTTATAATCTGATTTCAGCCGCTATCCCTCTAAAATTAGTTTTTTCAAAGGCCACTAATCCATGAAGGCACTGAGCCTAATTGTTTTTCCCAATTATCATTCTCCTTGACCTCTCCTTAATCCTACAGATTCAGCCAGGCTCAAAATTCAAGAGTCATGGTCATAGAATTTCCAATTTTCGATTTACAAATGCTGATGCCAAAATTGAATTGTCAGTACCAAAGAGGATTTATGAATGGCTCACTCTTGCAGTCATTTGACATCCTTTTGGTAAATGTGATTAATTTGTTCAAGGTTCATATTGAAGCCGAAACCCCAAATGCCCTTGCTCTGGAAGAATGGAAATACCTGTTTTCACCTCAGAGCCATTTGGAATGGGTCCTAGACTTCTGAAGTGAATGCAGCTGCTTCTCACAGGCCTGAAGAATCCTTTAGATTAACTGATATAAGACCTGGGACTTGAATGCCATGCAGATGAGCTGGGCACCAGGGCTTGTTTTCTCCTCTCCTGTTAGAGATTGCTCTCAGCTGCCCAAGGGCAGCCTTTCAGCAGAAACCAGAAGAATCTGCGGTGGCTTTTCTACCAGTCACTCACAGAGTAGTTGGGTAAGGTGTGTTGGCACTAAAACATTTAGATTTGGAGCTTGAATGAACCTTAAAGGTCATCTGAAGTTCATCCCTTTCATTTTACGGATGAAGAAACTAAGGTATAGAGAAGTGAAGTGTCTTGGTAAGCATCACACATCTAGTGAGCCAGGATGGTTGGACCAAAAGGGAATTGTGAGATAAGTTGGTTCAGAAATGTTGCGAATGATCAAATGCCCTGGGAGCTCATGGAGGTCTTTACTGTGGAGCAGAATGGGGCAACTGGATTTTTAAAAAAACTCTTATCTTCTGCTATGTATTGATTCCCACACAAAAGAGTGGTAAGGGCTGGGCAAAGGGGTTAAGTGACTTGGCCAGGGTCACACAGACAGACAGTTTCTGAAGTCAGGTTTAAACCCAAGACCTCCTGTCTCTAACCACTGAGCCACCTAGATGCTCCTACAACTAGATTTTTTGAATGCATCCAAAAAAGATTTCATTTACCTGGATGAGATCATAATGAACTACCTAAAGGACTAGTATTTTAATTAAGCAGTTGTTGATAGTCTAAAAAATAGCAATCTGTATTCAATGTTTTGACAGATCTATGAGCTCAGTGATATGACTGCTGCTTTTTTTTTACTTTTAATTTCATTTTTTTCAATGACATGTAGAAACAATTTTTAACAATTATCTGATATTTTGCATTTCAGATACTCTCCTTCCTTCTTTTTCCTCCTCCTTTTCCCAAGGTGGTAAACAGTCTGATATAGGTTACACCAATGCCTTCATGCTATATATATTTCCATATTTCTCATGCTGGGAGAGAAGACACACACACACAAGAAAAAAAATGTATGAGGAAAATAAAGTGAAAACTGACATGCTTTGATTTGCAATCAGACCCCAACAGTTCCTTCTTTGGCTGTAAAGAGCATTTTTCATCATGAGTCCCTTGAAGTTATCTTGGAACCTTGCATTGCTAATAATAATGATGAATTATTCCTTCACAACTGATCTTCATACAATATTTCTGTTATTATATACACTGTTCTTCTCATTCTGTTCACTTCGCTTTGTATTAGTTCATATAAGTCTTTCAACGTTTTTCTGAACTTATCCTATTTGTCATTTCTTATGACACAATAATATTCCATTTCAGCCATATACAATAGCTGGTTCAGCCATTCCCCAACTGATGTCTGTCTCCTCAGTTTCCAGTTCTTTGCCACCAAAAAAGAGCTGCTAGCAATGTAGTGACCCAGGACAATCCAGAAGAAGTTATGAGAAAGAACTCTGTCCACATCCAGAAAAAGAACTGTGGGAGTAGAAATACAGAAGAAAAACATATGATCAATCATGTGGTTCAATGGGGATATGATTGGGGTCTTGGTGTTAAAAGTTCACTCTATTGCAAATATGAATAACGTGGAAATAGGGTTTGAACAATGATACATGTATAACCCAGTGGAACTGCTTGTCAGCCCCAGGAGGGAAGAGGGGAGGGAAAGAACATGAATCATGTAACCATGGTAAAATATTCTAAATAAATAAATAAAATTTTTTTAAAAAGAGCTACTATAAATATTTTTGTGCAAATAGGTCTTTCTCCACTATCTTTGATCTCTTTTGGATAGAGACCCAGTGGTGGTGTTGCTAGGTCAAAGGGTGCTCAGTTTTATGTGCCTTTGAGTGTGGTTCCAGATTGTTCTCCAGAATGGTTCTATCGGTTCACAATTCCACCAACAGTATATTAGTGCCAACTGCTTCTTCTAATACTATAGACTTCAACCCAACCATGCCATTTCGACTTAGAAAATCCACACATCAAATCTCTGCATTTAAGAGCTCCTTCAATTTTTGTATGGATCTGTGTTCTCAATGATTTGGATACTCCCTCTGGTTGCACAGATCAAAACCCAATTCAATTGCCCTTACTCATTCATGGACTCTTGATTATGGCTTCTCATTAATCCTCCACAAACAGTCTAGGAGCTGCCTTTCCATCTTCTGGCTCCAGATGGGGAGCCAAAGACATTTATCATCCCTTCCTTGATCTTGCTCCATTTCTGGCCCACCTTCTTGTCCAACTATATCTTTTTGATGACATCATTTCTAGCACCTTTTGCTTGAAATTCATTGTGGGTAATACATGCTATAGCATACTTACACTTCCTATGAGTCCATTGCCCATTAGGTGATCTATAATTTTGATTTTTCAGATTGTGGGATTATATGAATAATGGTCATCAGAATCACTAGAAGATTTTAAATGATGATCATAAAAACAAACAAACAAATAAATAAATAAGAACTTTTGCCTCTCCAGGGAATAATTTGGGCCATTAAAAATATAGTACCCTTAAAATGATTTTGATTTGAATTAGTGAATGGAAGGAGATCAAGTGCTTATTCTGTGCCTGACACTGTGCTAAGGTTTAAGGATACAAATATGAAAAGAAAAACAATTCCTTCCCACAAGGAGTATACAATGAACTATCAACAATCAAGACACTATAACCCCAGAGAGAAACTTGAAGTGAATTTTAATTTTTTTCCATTGAAGGAACTTTATTTTGCTTTGACTAATATTAAAATTGATTCAATTTTTTTGGATATACTGTCTAATAGTGACACAAGATGACCCAGAAATATGTTGAGTGGTAAAGGAAGCCAGCCTTAACTGAAAAATCTGTTTCATTAGATAACCCATAAAATTGGCCATATTGTGGTTAGACACTAAACAATGTGACTGACAAGTTTCAGATTTGAGAAGATAAGACAAACTTTAATTGAGTAGATGAGCATCCGTTAAGAAAGATGAAGGATTCCCACTTCAAAATTGCATAAGGTCCTGGGGAAAAGAGGTGCTATTCCTACAACTGATTTTTCTGGGTAATTCATTTAGCCTTTCCAAGTTTCAGTTTCATTCAAATATGAACATGATATCAATCCTTTGTCATCAACGTCAGTTTGTTGGGTGCTTGATGGACAGTTAATATTCCCTATACACAAAAATTCATATTCCTTTTGTCTTGTATTAACATACACTGTTATTTCTGTCTAATAATTGGTGATATTAAATGATCTGGTCCAAGATTCCACATGTAACTAAAAGGAATTTTAAAAAAATACCAAATATCTCATAAAGGAAACATTCTTGAATTTGACACATATATGAATCCCCAAGTCCTCAGATTCTCAGGCATGAGGTGTGTCCAATAAAATAGAGTATTCATTCAGTAGATCATCAGGGCAATGAAACTTCTGGCTTCATTAATACACAGTGGAAATCCTGCCAAATGATATCCATTAATCTAGTCTTCATTCCTTACCACCAAAATAACAAGTATCACTCTCTGTATAATTGAATGCCCAAGAGCCAAGACCTCTGAATCCCAAATGCAACCACCAAGGACTTCGAATTTTAACCTCGTGAGGACCATAGTGAGCCTATTTGGAACAATGCAGAGTTTAAATTGTACCAAAGATCTCACAATCTGTTTTTGAATGAGTTTCACTAAGGGGAAAGTTAAGTATTTGCATAGGTAGGAAATAATATGCTAGAAAGGAATCAATTATAGAAACATCTGTAGTCCATTAATACAGGACTACAATCAGTCAAAGACTAAGCTAAAGCTACTGAGTCTACCAGAATCCAAAATTAGAAATAATTCCAACCCAGCTGAGTATATTGTAGAAGACTCTAGCTTCAGTCTAGAGTTATTCCTCAGTCCTTTACTACTGATCTTCAGTGGTGCTTGGGAGCAAAGGGGTTTTTTGTTTCCCTCCCCAAAAGGAAAAAAAAAACTTCCCTGGAGCATCAGTGTGGCTAAAAAGACCATCCTGTCCAAGCATTTGGGAACAAACAGTAATAGCATTCTGGTAAAGTAAGCCATGCACGTTCCAGAAGCCTTGAAATAACCTCTTCCTAAGTTATCCTAGGAGTGGAAGGATGCTTTTTTCCTTTGGAAGAGAAGTGCTTTTAACCAACACTTGGATCAGATGAGATCCCACAAGATCTTAATCTATTGCATGTAGCCAAATCTGTCATATCCTTGAACAACCAGTTGCCTCACCTGGAATAGTTTCAGCCACTTAACTTTGCTGATCAGAGATGTCTAAGCCTCAGATTACAATAGAATAGGAACTTTCTTGTAAATCTACAGGACACTCAGAGCCCTTGCAGAATCTCAAGAGATTTACCTATTTTACTTCTCAAAAGTCCCAAAGCTCTTACCACAGACTCCTGGGAGTCAATATTAAGAGCACCAGATTTAGTCAAAAGACTTGAGTTTGAATCCTGCCTCTGTTCCCTGCCAGTCTCACTGGTCCTGAAGTGAGAGTTATTCTCCACTGTCATTTCCAGACTCTTCCCTTTACCTCTTTTCTCCACAGAAGAACACTCAATCAAAATTTTATGCCCAATCAAAATGATGGTAGCTAGCTCTAGGCTATTCACCCCTAGGTCATTCTTCCTCCTTTCTCAAGTTCAGCTCTGGACTCGTCATCTTCTCTTACCCAACTCCTGGCTCAACATCTTCTTCTTCCCAACTCCTGCCCCTATCTTATCCTAAGGGACTTTAATATCCAAACTAATGCTCATTTAAACTTCCCAACTTCCCATTTTCTCATTTTCCTTAAGTCTCATGACCTATTCCTTCACTCTACTATGTGCTACACATAGGAATGGACAAATGCTAAATCTTGCCATTGTCCACAAATGTTTCACTTCTCTAATCAGAAACTCTGACATTCCTCCATCTGATCATAACCTCCTATCATTGCACTTCTCCCTATTCTCTAACCCTCCTACACTTCCTCACTGGACTTATGACACCACTATAGATAAAGGACTATACTCTTTACCTTCTGTATTTTCTTCTGACTTCACTTTCCCTCCTTTTCCAACTTCATTTCTATAGTTGGGCATTTTCACTCTTTACTCTCCCAGGCTAAAATCTTTTGTCTTCTGACTTATTAAGATTACAACAGTATATCACAAAAAGCATACACAATGACCAGGTGGGATTTATGCCAGTTATGCAGGGCTGGTTCAATATTAGGAAAACTATTCAGAATAATTGACCATATCAATAACAAAAACATCAAAAATTATAAAATTATCTCAGATGTAGGAAAAAACTTTTCATAAAATACAACACTCATTTTTTTAAAACTAGAAAACAGGAATAAAAATGATAAGCACTATCTCTTTAAAACCATCAGCAAGTATATAAACAATAAGCCTTCCCAAAAAGATCAGGAGTAAAGCAAGGATGCTTTATCACCACTATTACTCAATATTATTCTAGAAATGCTAACTATAGCAATAAGTGAAGACAAAGAAGCAGAACAGGCAATGAGGAACAAAACTATCACTCTTTACTGATATATGATGGTATATCCTAGAGAATCAACTAAAAAACTATTGAAATAATTAACAACATTATCAAAGTTGCAGGATATAAAACAAACCTACATAAATCACCAGCATTTCTATATATTACCAACAAAGTCCAGCATCAAGAGGTAGAAAGAAAATTCCATGTAAAATAGCCATAGACAATATATTGGGAGTCTAGCTGCCAAGACAAACCCAGAAGATATATGAATTATAATACAATAATTACAAAACACTTTTCACATAAATAAAGTCAGATCTAAACAATTTGAAATATATTAATTGCTCATGAGTAGGTTGAATCAACATAATAAAAATTACAGGGAAGCATTCCTTAAAATAAGTATTATCTATTTAAAACCATCAGTATCCTACCTAAATTAATTGATTTTTCAGTGCCATACTAATCAAACTATAGAAAATTATTTCATAGGGTTAGAAAAAATAACATTTATCTGGAAGACTAAAAGATCAAGAATATCAAGGGAATCAATGAAAAAAAATTGTAAAGGAAGATTTTTTAGCCATACTAGATCATCAACAAAACAATTTGATACTGTTAAAAAATAGAGTGGTAAATCAGTGGATTAGTAAACAATTCATAGTAGTAAATGACCATCGCAACACTGTGCTTGATAAACCCAAAGATCCAAACTTTGGGGACAAGAACTCACCATTTATAAAAACTGCTGGGAAAAACGTAAAACATTTTGGCAAAAACCAGGCACAGACCAATATCTCACACTGTACACCAAGATAAGGTTGAAATGGATACATGATTTAGACATAAACGGTGATACCATAAGCAAATTAGGAGAACATGAAATAGTTTTACTTTCAGATCCTGTCAGATTTACAAGGAAAGAATTTATATACAAACAAGAGACAGAAAACAGTACAGGATGTAAAATGAATAATTTTGCTTACATTATATTTATAAGTACTTTTACAAAAAAAAACCAAGGTAACCACAATGAGAAAGAAAGCAGAAAATGGGGGTGGGGTGGATTTTAGAGCAAATTTCTCTGAAGGCCTAATTTCTCAAATATACAGAGAACAGAGTCAAATTTCTAATATGTCATTCCCCAACTGACAAATCGTCAAAGGATATGAAAAGGCAGTTTTCATTTGAATTAATCAAAGCTATCTATAGTTACATTTTTAAATGCTCTGAATCACTATTGATCAGTGATTTGATGCAAATTTTAAAAACTCTGAACTTGATTAATATGACAAAAAAGTAAAATTACAAATATTGAAGGAGATACGATAAAACTGGGACAATAATGCATTGTTGGTAGTTTTGTAAATTGATCCAACCATTCTGGAGAACAATATGGAACTATGAAACTTTGCATACCATCCTTTACCTAGCAACACCACTGTTAGGTCAGTATTCCTAAGAGCTTTTTTTTTTTAAAGGAAAGAAAAAGAAAAACATTATATATATACAAATATCAATAGCAGCTCTTTCTGTGGGGTCAAGAAATAGGAAATTGAGGGGATGCCCATCAATTGGAGAATGGCTGAATAAGTTGTGGTATGTGACTGTGATGGAATAAAATTGTTCCATAAGAAATGACGAACAGGATGTGGAAAGACTTACATGAACTGATGCAAAGTGAAGTGAGATGAACCAGGAAAACATTATACTTAGTAATAGCAATATTGTATGATGATTAACTGTGACTTAGCTATTCTCAGCAATGCAATGATCTAAGTAAATTCCAAAGGACTTCTGGTGAAAAATGCTATCCACTTCCAAAGAAAGAACTAATGGATTCTGAATGCAAACTAAAGCTTCCTTTTTTTTACTTTATTTTTCTTGTTTGTTGGGGGAGAGTAGAGAAAGTCTGTGTTTTCTTTCACAACATGACTAATATGGAAATGTTTTGCACAACTGCATATATATATATACATATATGTATATATATAATGTATAGGGAATTTCTTGCCTTCTCAAGGTGGGGGCTGGGAGGGAAGGGGATAATTTGTCTACCTTTTAAGTCTTTCTTTTCTTGAAAGTTGTTTCTCTCTGTCTCCTTGTTGGTTCTTTCACTCCTGTATTCCTTTTGTGGTGTTATTTTAATATGGGTTGGAGAGGATTCTTATGATGACCTTGAGCTTCTCTGTTCTACTCTGCCATCTGCCCCCCCCCCGCCAAAGTATCCCAGAAGGGGAGAATTTGAAACAAAAAAAATTTTTAAGGAATGATAAAAATTTTACATGTAATTGGGGAAAAAAATTTTTAAGAAGAGTATATTTGTGACCAAGTCAGGTGCCTGGATTATCGATTCCTGTACTATTCACCAATTTATAGAACCTCTCTGTAGCACTGAAAGAATCAGTCCAATAGTGGCAGTCACTTTTGTAAGCACGATTATTTGAAGGGTCTGTGGAAAACTTTCTTATCTAAATTTCAAGAGGGGAACATGTTGTGTTAGTCATTTTAAAAAAAAGCGTAAGTGAAGCCTTAGACATCAACATTAATGGGGAACTCACAAATCCAAAGCAAAAACAGATAACAAGAGGAATATATTGATATGATATATTTAAAAGGAAGTTCTATTATAACATTTCCTGGGACACTGAGTTTTTTTGTTTTTGATAATATACTCAGACCAGTATTAAACAGGGAGCTCTTAACAAAGGTCTGCTTTATAAATATTACATCAACCTTCAGGGATATTTACATTTATCAGTCATGGAAAAACTATAAAGTTGCATTGAAAGTGCACATATATCCTCCTTCTACTTACAGAGTGGTCTTTAACTGATGTATCTCTCTAAAACTATTCAAAAATTTAAAATTCCAGAGAAATGTACCAATTCAAGAATGTTATTTAATGTTATTTGAAAGAGAAGTCTACCAATGTATCTTCTTAACTTTAAGTACATTTTATTGCTATCTTTTGCTTTTGTATAACTTAAATATTCCAATGTATCTATTCCCTATCCCAAGAGCCATCCATTTTAATAAATAATTTTTTAAAAGAGGAGAAAAATAGTTCAGCAAAACTAAAGTACATATTGGAAAAAGTCTGATATCATGTGAAGCACATGCATAGTCTCTCACCTCTACAAAGAAGGGTCCACACTTGGATGTTGTCATTTCACAGCATTTGGTTTCAATTCTTTTGTTGTCACTGTTCTTCCTATTTTGTTGTATTTTTATTTATATTGTTTCCTAGGTTCTTCTTATTTCACTTTGTATTAGTCCATATAAATGTTCCCAAGCTTCTTTGTATTCATCATATTCATCATTTCTTTTAGCAAGTTCCATTACCTTCATATGCCACAACTTGTTAGCCTCTCCCCAGTTGGCAGGCATCTACTATTGCCAATTCTTTGCTTCTCCAAAGAGGATATATAAATCTTTTGGTATCTATGAAACCTTTCTGGTTGACATTTGCAATTACTTTTTTTAAGAAAAAAGAGAACAAGCATAAGTATATCATTTTATTTAATATAATCTCCATCATTCTTTAGCTCCAATTATGTGTAGAATTTCTATAACTGTAAAGTTAAGAAACTCAACGGTCTCCAATGTTTTGCCTCCACTGGGGATGGCGTAATAGCTCAAGTTGATAAAAGTCCCCAGACTGGGGAAAAAGTGACAGAATTAGGAATAAAATCTAGGTGCTCTTCAGGAAATCATTCTCTATTTTTTTCTACTTCTAACTGCAGTGTCTTGGTCCCAGTGTCTACATATCTTAGAGGTATAGTAGGGAACCAGGTCCAGCCCACATAACCCATTTGTTTCTCTAACCCTGGTGACAGGGGCCAAAAGTTTCACCTTTTGACAGAGTCCAGATGTCAAATATGAGATGGGTATCCCAGAAGAAATTGTTCCTAAAATATCACCATTGCAGTGTGTGCCTGCGTTTGTCCCAGAGGTAGATTTTAGACAGTTGGTGTCAAAGCACATGGCTGAAGCTGAGTCCTCTGAGCCTGCATTTCTGGCAGGCGCCTGGAGTGATAGGGGAATAGCTGGTCTCTCTACGTGCTCAAACATGAAACCATGGAAAATCTGCAGCCTGAGGAAGCCAGCTCAGGCTTCACACTGAGGATCGAGCATAACATGTGAGCCTGCCCATCGTATAAAGAAACTTATTATGTTCTCACCATTAGGTAAGTAAATGAGAGGTTCGAGGTTTTGTGCAGCCCATTAAGCTCTTTAGAGAAAGAAACTAATTATAAATTCAAGCTAATATTAACATGTTGTAGGAATTCTCATTTTAGAGATGGGAAGACTAAGACCCCAAAAGGCTGACTGTCCCACCTAACAAACTGGTCAATGACAGAGACAGTGTTTGTAATGTCATTCTAAGGCAGAAAGATAAGGGTTTAAGTCTTTGGTTCTACCAAGTTTTTAAGCTATTACATATATGTATATAGTGTGTATATATGTATATATATATATTTTTTTTATATGAGCAAGTTTTAAGTCACTATTCTCACCAAGCTATATGTATGTCTATAATCATTAGGATCCCCCTATTAAGTAACCCTTTCTACCAATGCAAATTGTTACCTGCTCTTCAGGACTTGCTAGGGCACTGACAAATTAAATGGGAAAGGAGGGGAATGCGCATTTATTAAGTGCCTACTATGTGTCAGGCATGATAGTAAGTGTTTTACATATATTAACTCATTTGATCCTCACAACAATTCAAGGAGGTTAGACGCTTTTATTACCTCTATTTTATAGCTGAGATAACTGAGGAAGATGGAGGTTAAATGACTTTGCTCACAGTCACAAGCTAGTAAGTGTCTAAGGCTGGATTTGAATTCAGATCTTCCTGATTCCACCTCTAGAGTTTTATCCATTGTATTACCTAGCTACTTTTAGAGGTTAAGTGACTTTCCCAAGGTCACTCAACACTTATGTGTCCAAGGTTGGTCTTAAACTCAAGACCAGCTCTCCATTGACAATAGCATACTGCCTTTTTTTTTTTTTAGCTCTTCAATTGCATTGATATAGGGAACTTCTAATTAGGAAATCCTCCCTATTAATACAGAGCTGCAATTTATAGACATAGAGGGTTACCTAGATTATTGCAAAGTTAAGTGATTTGTTTGAGCTTATATAGCCAGTACATGTCAGAAGTTATATTTAAATCCAGGCCTTCCTGATGCCAAGACTATTTCTTTATACTGTATGCTTAAGAAGTAGCTAGGGAGTAGTAGCTAGGTTGTTCAGTGGATAGAGATCTAGGGCTAGAGATGAGAGGTCCTAGATTCAAATGGCTTCAAATATGTCCTATCTGTGTGACCATGGGCAAGTCACTTAACCCCCATTATATAGACCTTACCACTCTTCTGCCTTAGAATCAATACTTAGTATTGATTCTTAGACAGAAGGTAAATGTTTTTGTTTTGTTTGTTTTGTTTTTTAAAAAGGTAGCTAGGCAATACAGTGGATAGAATTTTGGACTTGGAGTTAAGAGGTTATTAGGGGTTTTTTATTTTTTGTTTTTATTCAGCCATTTCAGTTGTGTCTGACCCTTCATTTCCCCGTTTGGGGTTTTCTTAGCAAAGATACTCGAGTGGTCTGCCATTTCCTTCTTCTGCTCATTTTACAGATGAGGAAATGGAGGCAAACCAGATTAAGTTATTTGCCCAGGATCACACAGCTACTAAGTGTCTGAGTCTGTATTTGAACTCAGGAAGGTGAATCATCCTGATTACAAGCTCAATGCTTTATCCACTGCATCATCTAGCTGCCTCTTTTTTAAGATTTACTAAGTACTTTGCAAATATTATCACATTTTTATGCTCACAATAACTTGGAGGTAAATAAGAAAACTGAGGCAGATAGCAATTAAGTGATTTGCCAAGGATCATCAAAACCAGTACTGAGGTAGGATTTGAACTCAGGTATTCCTGGCTCCTGGTCCAGTGCTCTATCCATCATACCACATAAGTGTAAGTTATCATTATTAGAAATGGGAACAATTAGCCTGGATTTATTTATTAACATGTGAAAATGGAATTACATGGCCTGAATATCAGAAACATTCTTTGATGAAAATTGTTGGTTGTATCCCCTTTAAGCCCCAGATTAAGCTGCAGGAAAGAAAGTCTTGGCCCT
The DNA here is from genome assembly GCF_016433145.1 of Gracilinanus agilis. Taxonomy (NCBI): domain Eukaryota; kingdom Metazoa; phylum Chordata; class Mammalia; order Didelphimorphia; family Didelphidae; genus Gracilinanus; species Gracilinanus agilis. The sequence continues at coordinate 153,101 of NC_058132.1, forward strand.
TCCTTTCATAAGTCATATTTCTCTGACTCCTTGGTGTAAGAAAGGACACAATCCTTCGCTATCCATTCTGCTGGATCAGCTGTCAAGTCTTTTCCAGTCATCTGGCTTCATTTCTCTAGAATTTCTCTGTAATGGTAAATGCAGATCTTTCAAGGTTATAAAATATGATAGTAGAAGTGAGGAAATGAGCACAGACCCAGGAGTCAGATCATATATGCAAGTGACCATATAGAGAGGACTTGAAGTTTTCAGTAGCCTTTACATAGATGATCTTATTGGGTCTCTGCAATGACTTTGTCAGGCAAGTACTATTATAAAGTCATTGAACAGATGAAGAAAATGAGGCTCAGAGAGAAATTAAATGACTGGACCATAGTCACAAAAGTAGGAAGTGTCTCCTTCTCTACTCCAAGCCTCCCCCTCCATCTAACTGTGTGTCATTGGACGAATCTCCTAACCTCTCTAGGCTCTGTCTCCTCCTTTATAAAAAGAAGGGTTTGGATTAGATATTCTTTATGGTCCCTTCTAACTCAAACAACCTATGAATCTATAGGAGAAGAAGGTTCAAACAAGGAAGAAAAACCAAAGCTTCCCTTAATTACTTGTTACTTATAACTTAATTACATGTTAAATAATTATTTATTTAATTAATTATTGTTTAAACATTTTATTATAGATTTATAAACTATATTGTTATATAACATATAAATTATATGTAAAATAAATTATATACTTATAAATAATACAAAGCCAATAAATAATTAAATAATGATGCATACAGAAATAAATTATGCATACAATAAGGATGAAAGCAAGACCCATCCAGTTTAGTAAGAAAGATGGCCTTTACCTGGAGTATTGTGAAATTAGAATCTGTTATCCTAAAAACTACAATTCCCAGCACCCCACTCTCCTCACCTTACATGTTGACATAGGGAGCATATAAATTTGAAGTAGTCTCACCTCTCGCTCCTCTTGTCTTCCTGTTGAGGCTTTGGTGGAACACACTTTTTAAACAGGTCAGGAGAACTTAGTCACGTGGTTTTTTTTACTCCTATTTTCTTTCTATTCCTTCTACTTCAAGTGATTATTAATAAACTTTATAAAATTAATACTTGGAGTTGTTGGATATTAATTTAAATCCTACAGTACAACATAATTATATTACTGAAATTCCTCTGTAGATGAGAAAATATGTCAGGCTCCATAAGCACAGAGATGGAAAGTTTTCTGAAATTCAAAGATAATAACTGTTCACATTTATTTAGTGCCTAAGGTTTGCCAAGAGTTTTATATAAGTTATTTTATATGTTATATTGTATATAAT
>NC_058132.1:154927-170087 GCF_016433145.1 Gracilinanus agilis
TCTCTCCCCACCAGTTCAACCCACAGCAAAGCGCCCTCCCCTTCCCCACCCTCGGCCGGTCCGCCGTCTTTGCCCGGCTTTGGCCCAACTCCAGGTTAAAAAAAATTTTTTTTAAAGCACGGGCGGCGGCGGCCCCGGGCAGCTGAGATGGCAAGCTCTGCTCAGGGATCAGTGCACCACTCTGGAAGCGAAGAGAGACAGGTGCTGCTGCTCCTGCGGCTGCGGCTGCTATCCTGCTGCAGGCGCTTCTATGGCTGTTGTTGCTGTTACTGTTTCTCCTCCTCCGGAGAGCTCTTCCTGACTCTTTCCCTGCTTGTCAGCCTGCCTGCCTGCCTGCCTGCTTGCTTGCTTGCTTGCTTGTCTGCTGCTTCCCCTCCAAGCTGCACCCCCTCCCCTCTGTTCCTCTCTCTGCTGCCAACCCGACCGCCTCCCTGCTTGTGTGTGCATCTGAGAGGGCGGATTCCGCCTCGCACCTCCAAATCGCCGGTTTAGCCAATGGGAATTGCTTACCCAGAAGGAGAGGGGAGGGTTTGGGAGGATCCAGAAACAGAAGACACCTCCTCCATCTCCATCTCAGCCTAAGAGGCGGGGCAAATGAAGTCAAGGTTTGTCAGGAAGGAGGAGGTCAGGCAAGCGGTAGGGCCCCTTTCCTTCTCCATAAAGAGAGGCTCAGACACACATCGAGAGACCTAGTCAGAGAGGACGTGTGTGTGTGTGTGTGTGTGTGTGTGTGTGTGTGTGTGTGTGTGTGTGTGTGTGTGTGTGTGTGTGTGTGTAATGGCGTTGGGGAATATAGATTGGTTTGTTGCTGATAGCCTGAGCCAGCTGGGAGGAGAGAGGTGGCCTTTCAACCTTCCTAAATCAGTGCCTGGGCACCAGGGAGCTGTCCACATTTGGTGGTTCTGAATCAGAGTAGGCTAAGAAAACCTTACCTACAGAAGCACAAGTGGCCTTGAGAAAGATAGTGAGGTGGCGGCATCAGCAGCAGTAGCAGCAATAGTTAAAACTGATTGTTATTGCTACTATTCAATACGACAAAACTGAAAGGAAATTGAGTTCGTTTGCTTCTATAAATAATGGGGTAATCTGGCTCATTAAGATAATTTAAAGTAGGAATTAGTTTCGAAAAAAACATTTTTACCGTCAGATGCCAGCTAAATCCATAATCTACTTGCAGGTCAAGTAGAGTACAATTATTTCTCATCATTTCCCACAGCTGACACATATTTAGAATTAAAAATACAAATCTCCTCACACATATTTGTCTATTAATATATCAGATAATAAAGAAAAGAATTATATATATGATACTTATCATATATACATACATACACACACACACACACACACATATATATATAGTAACATCCAGGTGTAGCTTAGCAGATAAACAACAGCAACCAAAATGTTCTGCCACTGTGTCTTGTATCATATGAGTATGGCAGTCATCTTATTGCTCTCCTCCCCCAATAAATGTTTTAATCAGTCACAGTAATAATCATTTGGGTTGGGAAATCACTTTCACATTGCAATAAAGTAAAACTTCCACAAAGAAACCCTGCTGGGTCTAAAATAATATTAATCCAAAAGAAAAAGTCATGTTGCTACTCAGAAATGTGAAGAAAGGATAGAGGTTTCATGGCATTACTGTCAGCAAGTAATATTTTTCTTACTGATATTCACCTTTCTCTCATATCACCCTTTTCGAAAACAGCCTACTTCTCTGCCTTAATATTCTCAATCTATAGTGACCTAGGAAGGTTTTCATTACAAAAAATTAAAGAAAATATATAAACTTATGCATATATGTATTTATAGCTTTACTCACTATATGTATTTGGTCATAAATAAAGTGGCATATGATAAGCATTTGGAGTACTTTGGAAGGAGAATGCCAGAAAATAGAACTTGTCTGTAGCACACCACAATAAGAACCACATAAAAACAAAGACTGAGATGTATAGCAGAATGGAAATTCCCATTATGCATATTGCATAAATCTGTTCTGCTTATCAAGTCTTTGGTGTAGTCACACAAGAACCCAAAGTTATTGGGTGAATATTGGATTAACTGAGTCCCTACCTAGAGCCATGACAACTAGTTCATACATTTTGAAGAAGACAATGTTGTGTAGGAAAATGACTATCACAAAGAAAAATTTGAACTCTATACATGGAAGAATATTGTGTAACCAAAAACATAGTGACTCAAAACTAGAACCTCAATACAGAGACAATCATGATTAAGGATTATATGAGGCTCTGATAAGATTTTATGCTCAATCCAAAATAACCATATAGAAACTGATATTGGAGTTTTTAGGAACCCAATATTCTCAAAGGCAGCTTGTCAGCAAAAAAGTAAGCATTTAAGTCATATGCTTTAAAAGAATTATTTCCACTGTTATCCACAGAAGGCATAATATAAACAAAAGTGCTTTTTGCAATATGTTGGGTTTATTTAACATAAGAAAATCTGCATAGATTAATTTATACAATAGGAAATTAATTTAAATGACCAAAGAGTTAAAAAGTAATTGACCATGTAAATAAATATTTGCATATAACATGATAGTTTCAGTAGAAGAAAGGAAATGACCATCTTAAAAATGTTCCCTTGGTTGAGAAAAACTAGCAGATCAGATCCCTCCTTTCTTTTCCCTCCTAGGTTGTTAATATCAGTCATATAGTCAATAAACATTAATTAAGCAAAAGTGTTTATATTAATTGGCATATCATTTTATTGATATTGGAATACATTTGTGTTTTGTCAATCCCAAAACAACCTGAATGCTCTTGTGGTACCTGGCATACACCTCTGGCCCTTACAATGTTGAAAGAGAGGATTATATAGTAACAAAAGGAATATGCAGTAAAAATCATGTTTCTTCTGGAGGACTCTTCAAATCAGAATAAGATTACCCAGAATATCTCAACTAAGAATCAAGCATTTAGCATGAAACTGATCTTAGAGGAAATACTCACAGCCCTATAGATTGGTTCAATATAATGTAAACACATAATGACCTTTAAAGAAAAAGTTTCTCCCTTTGGGTGCAGTGGGAAAGGGAAGAATGTTTATACATTAAAAATATTCTCCATTTCCCCAAGATTATTCTATCTAATTCCTTTTGCAAAGCCACTTTAATATTTATAAATGTTACTAATTGCTTTAATAATTATAAAATATCACTGTGCAATCTACCAACTTTTATCCTTTTAGAAATAAGGTACATATAATCATATATTTACTTGATCCTCTTGGAAATCATGATAGAATTACTTAGTTTTTTTTCAATAGCACATTCCCATACAAAGAACTCAATAGAATAAAGCCAATTGATTTCTGCTATAGAATGTTTTCATCCAACAAGGACTTTTTGATTTAGTATAATTGTGTCTCATTACTTCTTCATGCTAGTTCTTATGTCCTCAGTTTTTCAAATGTTACCATATTGTGGAAATCAGAACTGAGCAAAATTTTAAGGCTGAGGGAGAACCTTAGCCAGTCCTAGATTTAATAGTGAGGATTAAGGCATGAAACATGTTAGCTCGTTATTCGAACATTGTGAAAAAGGCAGAGAATTAAAGGAAGAGGACAGAGTAAAAGTGATGGTTCTTTAATAAGTTCTTTAACAACCTCTTTCCATGGTGCTCCTGACACATTTTTGGAGGTGGAAACAGTCCCATGAGATATTTTGGAAGTGGGAATGGATGAAGTAGGAGAGATATATCTATATAAGAGATAATAACCTTGCAATACATTTAGAGACCCATATCTAGGACCTGTACTAAGCAAGAGGTTGTCATTTAATCCCGCCTCCAGAACAGAAGTCTGTCCACTTTAATATCAATAACTACAGACAATAACATTCTCCCCTCACCTAAAGTTTGCCTCATTAATCCATTTTATAAGGCAAGGAGTGACTGTGATCTGCATTGTTAGAGACAACACACAGGATGAAATCTCTAATCCTTGAAATACTGAAATGAAATCAGAGATTTGTAAAACAGGAAAAAGAAAAGAAAAGAATATAGAAAAACAAGATGTTCAAAGCATGGATACAAGGTTGGCATATATTAATAATTATATTGGAATTCGATGTAGTCTCATGAATGATTCCATTTCTTTTCCCTTCTTTCTCTCTTCAATACTATATAAATCACTTGAAAAATAGATTTAAAAAAAAAGAATGCCAGATTCTTTTTATGGCACAGATATGATTTTGATACCTAAAACCAGGGAGAGTAAGTAAAGAGGAAGAAAATTTAGATCAATTTTCTTATGGTATATAAATGCAAAAATTTAAAACAAAATACTAGCAAGGAGATTATAGCAATATAAAAGATCATATACTATGACAAGGTAGAATCTATATATAACATGAATGAAAAACTGATTCAACATTAGGAAAACTAACAACATAATTGACCATATCAAAAACAAAAAAAACAACAACAAAAATAAGATGATAATATCAGTTGATGCAGAAAAAATTTACAAAATACAACACTCATTCCTATTAAAAACACTAGAAAGCATAGAAATAAGTAGAATCCTTCTAAAATGATAAATAGAATACGTAAAGCCAATAGTATTATCTTCAATGAGGATAAACTCAAATCTTTCCTAACAAAATCAGGGTGAAGCAAGGACATCTGTCATTATTATTCAATATTGTATTAGCTATAAAATTGTATTAGCAAGCTATGCTAACTATAGAAATAAGATAAGAAAAAGAAGTTGATGGAATAAAAAATGGACAATGAGGAAACAAAATAATCACTCTTTGCAGATGATGTAATGGTATCCTTAAAGAGTCCTAGAAAATCATCTAAAAAACTATGAAACAATTAACAACTTTAAGAAAGTTGCAGAATATAAAATAAATCCACAGAAATCATCAGTATTTCTCTATACTACTAACAAAAGCCAGCAGGAAGAGAAAGAAAAAGAGAAATTCTATTTAAAATAAATACAGACAATATAAAATACTTGGTAGTTTACTTACCTAGATAAACCCCAGAATTATATGAATACAATTATAAAACACTTCACACAAATAAAGGCAGATTTAAACAACTAGAGAAATATTAATCACTCATGGGTAGGCCATGCTTACTTTAAAAAATGACAATTCTACCTAAGTTGATTTACTTATTCAGTGCCATATCAATCAAACAACAAACAAATTATTTTATAAAGCTAAAAAATAATATCAAAATTCATCTGGAAGAATCAGAGGTCAACAATATTAAGGAAATCAATGAAAAAAATGTGACAGAAGGCAGACCAGCAGTCTCAGATTTGAAACTATTTTACAAAACAATAATAAAAACACTGGTATTGACTAAGAAATAAAGTGGTGGATCAGTGAAATAGATTATGTACATAATATACAGTAGTAAATTATCTTAATAATTTAGTATTTGTCAGACCCAAAGATTTAAGCACTGGATTTTAAAAATGAACTGTTTGACAGACATTATTGGTAAAACTGGAAAGCAATTTGGCAAAAGTGAGGCATAGATCAGTATCTCACACTATATACCAAGAAAAGATCAGAATGGATAAATGGTTTAACTATAAAGGGTGTAAATTAGGGAAGTAAGGAAATTAGGAAAATTAGGGAAACATGGGGAGATATACCTGTCAGATCTATAGATAAGGGAAAAGTATATGATAAAACAATAATAGAGAATAATTTTGATTCCATGAGATTAAAAAACTTTTGTACAAACCAAACTAATATACCCAAAATTAGAAGGAAACAAAACCAAGGGGGAAATTTACACCAATATTTATCAAATACATAGGAAGCTGAATCAATTTTACAAAAATAAGAGCCATTCCCCAGCTGATAAAAGGTCAAAGGGTATGAACAGACAGTTTTCAGAAGTTATCAAAGCTATCAATAGTCACATGAAAAAATGCTCTTAATTACTACTGATTAGAGAAATGCAAATTAAGACAATTCTGAAGCACTCCCTCACACTTTTTATATTGGCTAGTATAACAGAAAAAGAGAAATAACAAATGCTGGAGGGAATGTGGAAAAATTGGGACACTAATGCACTGTTGGAGTTGTGAATTAGTTTGACCATTATGGAGAACAATTAGGAACTATACTCAAAGAACTATAAAATCATGCATAACCTTTGACCCAGGAGTATCACTGAAGAGATTTTTTTAAAATGGAAAAGGACTTAGTATAAAAATATTTATAGCAGCTCTTTGTAGTGGCAAAGAATTGGAAATTGAGGGGATGCCCATCAATTGGAAAATGTTTTAAACTGCAGTATATGATTGTGATGAAATACTATTATACTGTAAAAAATGATAAGGAGGATTTTCCTCTTCTTTCTCTTTTCCCTCCTTTATTCTCATTCTCTTCCTCTTCTCTCTTTGTTTTCACCTTCTCTTCCTCTCCTTTTTTCTTCCTCCTTTATTCATTTTCTACTCTTCCTTTTCTTCTGTTCCTCTTCTTCTACTCTGAATCCTCCCTGATTCCTCTCTTCTTTTGGGTTGGTTTTGACAAGAACATGGCTTACACTTAACTGGAAGTGATAGGTCCTTGCCTTTGTGGTATTTCTCTACTTGGTGGCCTTTGTCATCTCTTTGCCTCTGAGCAAATGGAAGCTGCAAAAATTAGAGGTTAGGATGCCCACAAAAGCATGGTTTGTTGCTGTATTCTTTTTTACTAATGATCATACCAATATATCTCTGGGGAAGTTTGTAACACTTAGTGTATCACATTCAACCTGAACTGCAGAAGTCAGTAATATGGACACTTTGGATGGTGTTCACATGCAGCTTAACTAGTCCGGTAGCTCTGAGATATCCTACCATTGCAATCAATGTGAATACTTGCTGAGAATGTTTTTAAGCTTTTTCCATATACAGTTTCATGGGATTCCTTTCTAATGATCTGACTAAATTGGTTTCCAAGTCTCATCCTATTTGAAGTCAAAGTCAACAGAAGCATTCGTCTCCTTTCTTCTGCTACCTTTTTGGGCAATGGGAGAAACATTATTGTACAAAGTAGGTATATTGCAGTATAATATTGTTAGACCATTCACAACTGTTATTGCTCTAATCTGTGAACTGCTTGGTGTATATGATAAAGTAAATTTTATCTTTAAACATCCTTGGACTTAATTATACTTAATAACATGACACAACTGCTGGCTATGTATTGCCTTGTGCTGTTTTATAAAATACTGAAGGAAGAACTGAATCCAATTTAGTCTATTAGCAAATTTCTTTGTACAGAGATGATTGCTTTTGTTTCCTTCTGGCAAGTGGCAGTTATTGCCTTGTTGGTAAAAGTTAGAGTTATTTTGGAAGAACATACCTGGGAAAGACAGATGGTAGAAGCTATGGCTTCACTTTTACAAGATCTCATTATTGGTGTTGAGATGTTCTTTGCTGCTATTACTCATCACTACAGTTTTTACTACAAACCCTATATGCAGGAGACAGAGGAAGGCTCCTGCTTTGATTTCTTTCTTGCAATGGGGGACATTTAATACATTAAAGATGATATATTTGAACAAGTAAAAAATGTTGTAAAGACAATACTGAATCATTGTAATAAAAAGTTTGCTTTTTTCTCCCTGATGATGAGAAAAAAATGAAATTACAAGTTTACTATCATCATCTCAAGACCAGTTTCTGTTGCTTCTTCTATGCTATATTTACCCTTGGGTCACTAACAAGAATTTGGACACATTTTTGTGACACCATAGAGTATACTCACCTGTTCTAAGATGCCTGATGAAGTTTATAATGCTGTTACAGGAGGAAATGAAGAACCTTTAGTTAGGAGTAAATCTGTGGTTTCCTAAACATTTGGAGGAATATTGTTTCTCCTGTCTTGCCATATTATTTCCTAACTTGATATCCCATTGTTCATGAATTTTATGCTTGGGATGACACTAAACAGGATTAGAAAATTCCAGCACAAAGATGGTTGTTGAAAGCCAGGGTATATATGAAGGTAGTGTGTAGTTTAAAACTCAATTAAGCACATTTTATAGATGAAATAATCCTTCTAAATTTCCCAAAATTTGACTTATCTCTCCATGTCAGAACACTATGTGCCTACATTTGACAAAGAAGAAAATGACTGCAATTGTTATTAACATTAAACTGTACTGTCAAATAGGTGGATGTCAAAATCAATGTTTTCTACCTGTGCTGAATGAATTAAAACAACCTGAACATAATTAAGGTTATTGCTTACTTATATAAGTATGCTTACGAAATATTTCAATATTAGATTTTGTTCCATTCAAAAAAGGAAGGAGAGAGAGAAATAAAGAAAGAAACAGAAAGAAAAAGATAGATAGACAGACAGACAGATAGATGATAGATAGATAGATAGATAGATAGATAGATAGATAGATAGATAGAGTGAAAATCATCATCTGGGATAAGATGGGTGCCACCTTGACTGACAGGGTTGGCAGTTGAGAGTTTCAGAATGTTCCTAGGTACCGTGAGCCAGGGGCAAAAATTGTTTGGCTCCACCCTATGAATACCCCCAAGGAACAACAGTTGGGGGTTCAGAGCTCAAAGTTCAGATTTGAGCAGGCTTCTCTTGGAGCAAGAATGGGGACAGAGGGAGGTGAAGGGTGGAAGGGGTAGGCCTGAAACCTGTAACCTGCACCTGACTGAGAGAGCTAGTGATCAATCAACTGCATTGATAGTAGAGCTGAGAGAGTATCTAGATCATCTATCAACATCAACATCAATAGCCTTCCCTAATCTCTGGGTTGACTGTGGCCAGGTCAGGTCAGAGTTAGTGAGAGGGTGAAAACCTCCAGTGTCTACCAGCCTAGCAATCTCCAGACTTGATCAACAATTAGTTTAGTAGCCAAACAAATAACAATAGGGTTCCCAGATCCTCAAACCTATTACCTTGTTTTCCTTTCCCCATTAATAGTTTCAATAGAGTGATTTACCAACAAGTACCTTTCCTGAGTGGTTATTCTACCAAGCCCTTGGGAAAGGGAGAATCAATACACAGTCAGATAACAATGTTTCCAATAGCCAATCAATAGCCTTATCAACAACTAATCCAATCTCAGGTTGCCCCTAGTGAGGTTAATCATCTATCTAACCTCTTAAGGGTCCCTAACCTGGACAACTGTTGGAAGGAAACAACTGATAGGCTTAATCAAGTAGCCTGTCAGGGAGGAGAGGCATAGATTACATCCATAGCTATTATGGGAGGAGTGCATGTTTCCTCCCTCACCAACTATAGCCAGCTTAGGCCTTGGCACCTGATCCCTCCTCCATTCATATTATCTCTGAGACCTATATACCATCCATTCTCCAAGATTTATATGGAGATCTATAAGGAGATATATAAAGATATTATCAGAGGCTTTCATTTTCTTTTTAACGATAGATAGATAGATAGATAGATAGATAGAGAGAGAGAGAGAGAGAGAGAGAGATATTTTAAATAACTCAATAAATACTCTTTTGTTGAAGAAGCAGCATATTCAAAAAAGTGACCCATTACTTTGAGACTCTATTCCTTTACCTTTTGGTCTCCAAAATTATTTGTATGCTAGCTATACCCATGCTAGAGGTACAAGGATCGCAGTTTCCTTGAAGTAAGGAACCAATGGTGTCTTCAGATTCATTTATATATCTCATATTGTCTCATTCAGGAATTTGCTCATAGAAGCAACAAAATAAATACTTGTTAACTAGATTCCTTTTCCTCTCCAGCAACTTATTTCTCAGGCATTATTTAAAAGCTAGGCCTCTTTTATAAAACCTTACCTCAGATAACCTTGTGTGGTGAAAAAGTTACCATCTTTAGAGTTAGAGGACTTGCCATGGACATATCTCTTTTTAAATTTTCTTTCTTATTTATTTATTTAAAGTAGCTTTCCACAGTTACATGATTCATGTACTCTCCCCTCATCTTTTTCCTCCTCAGCTCCAGAGCTGACAAGCAGTTCCATTGGGTTATACATGTATTATCACTTGATACCTATTTCCATTGTATTTCTTTTTGTAATAGAGTAATCTTTTAAAAACCAAAACCTCAGATTATTATAGGTTCCGGGTTAAGATGGTAGCAGAGTAAAAAGCAGCTGCTTGATTTCTCCTAACCCACATATAAGACTCCTCAAGAAGACATAAAAACAAATCCAGAGGAAAGAAGGGACCCCACAACAGGGCGCAGCATTGAAGGTAGGTGGAAACAGGGCATTTCCATGCTATAAAGCGGTGAAACAGCTCCCACGAAAACACGAGGGGAGCAACCCCCTCCCCCACCCCACACCACCTATAGCACCAAAGCCAGTGCACGGGAGTCAGAGCAGGTTTGGGGCACCCATTGGGTCATTGGCAGCTTACCAGGACTTGTTCCTGGGAGCAGAAAGACTTGGGACCACCCAGGAGTCTGAGGAACTCACGGACTCTGAGCACAGACCCTGAGCCCAGACCCTGAGCCCAGGCACAGGCGAATGGACTGACACAGGCTCAGGCTGAGGCACGGATTAAAGCACGGACTGGGGCGCAGACAAAGGGGCTGATTCAGAGTGCAGGAGCGGACCTTGAGTGGGGACCCAGTGCAGAGAGGTGCTTGACTACGGAAGCAGCTCCCTGTCTGAATGTTAAAGGAGCTTCAGGCAGAAGAACCAGCAAGGAGACCACCAGAAGGCTTGTCCCAGAACAACTAGACTTGAGATCTTAGGAGTCTAATAAGCGCAGACAGATCCTGGGCGCAAGCATAAAGCTAAGAGGGCACTCAGCTTACAATGGCAAGCCAGAATCATCAAGAAAACCAGAAGAGAAAGAGGAAGAAGAAAAAACCTTTAACACTTGACAACTTTTACACAGAAAAAATCCAGACAACAGAGGAAACAACTGAGGAGAACACACAATTAACCATATCCAAACCTTCCCAAAACAATGAAAACGGATCACAAGGTCTTGAAGAGTTCAAATCAGAGATCATGAGAAAGATGGAAGAGATCTGGCAAGAAAATAACAGTTTAAAAGGCAGAATTTCACAATTGGAAAGTGAGGCAAGAAAATCAAAGACCAGAAATGACCAGATTGAAAAGGAAAACCAGTCTCTAAAGGCTAGAATTGGGCAATTAGAAAAAGATGCCCCCAAATAAAAAGAATTAATAAGCAAATTGGAGACCAAAATCAAACAGCTGGAAAGCAGGTCAGACCAAACTGAAAAGGAAAATCAAAAGCTTATAGCAGAAAACAGTCTCTAAAGACAAAAATTGGGCAAGTAGAAGCCAATGATCTATCAAGACAGCAAGAACAAATAAAACAAAGTCAAAAGGCAGAGAAAATAGAAGGAAACATGAAATATCTCAATGAGAAACTGATAGATCAAGAAAACCGGTCTAGAAGAGACAATCTGAAAATCATTGGTCTTCCTGAAAAAGCAGAAATTAATAGAAATTTGGACTCCATACTAAAAGAAATTATTCAGCAAAATTGCCCTGAAGTTCTACAATAAGAGGGCAATATAGACATTGAAAGGATCCATAGATCACCCTCTACACTAGACACTGAAAAGACAACCTCCAGGAATATAATAGCCAAATTCAAGAGCTTCCAACTAAAAAAAATATTACAAGAAGCCAGAAAGAGACAATTCAGATATCAAGGAGCACCAATCAGGATCACATAGGATCTGGCAGCCTCCACACTAAAAGACTGCAAGACTTGGAATATGATATTCAGAAAGGCAAGAGAACTGGGTTTATAACCAAGGATCACCTACCCATCAAAACTGACTATATTCTTCCAGGGGAAAGTTTGAGCATTCAACAAGATAGAAAATTTCCAAGCATTTGCACAGAAAACAACAGGACTAAATAGAAAGTTCGATATCCAACAACAAAAATTAAGAGAAACATGAAAAGGTAAATAAGAAACAGAAGGGAAAGTAAGAAAACTCATATTTCTAAAATTTGCCTCTTTAAGGACTTCAATAAGATCTAATCATTGGTACTCCTATGTGGGGAAATGTTATGTATAATTCTCTGTAGTGAACTCTGTTCACCATTATAGCATTCACTATTATAATAATTAGAAGAATTATTCATAGGGAGAGGTTGGAATAATAAATGGTCTAAGATAATATGGGTGGGAAGGAAAGAGGGGGATGAATAGTAGAGGACACCAAGAGAATCTTGAAGGAATAAGAAAAATAGAATATTCTATTACTCACAAAGAGGCCATGGGAAGGAGAAGGGATGAATACTATTATAAGAAGGAGAGGAAGAGAGCATGAAGATGTAATATTTAAACCTTACTCTCAGTGTAATCAACCCAGAGAGGGAAGAGTAGCTATACTATCCACTGGGATATAAAACTCTCATCTAACCCTACTGAGAAAGTCAGAAGGGATAAACCAAGGGGGGAAGGGGAGTGGGGAGGTCAAAAAAGGGAGGGGAGAAGAAGGGGGAGGGAATTCATTAGGCCTTTAAAAATAAAAAGAGGGGAATAATAAGGGAGGGGGTAGAAAGGGAAGTTAATCAAGGGAGGGGATAAGGGACACCAGCTCAAAGCAAACCACTGGTTTAAAAGGAAATAGTTTAAGAAGAAGGGGTAGGAATAGGGGAGGATACAAAATGTCAGTGAATGCACAACTGATAATTATAACTCTGAATGTGAATGGGATGAACTTGCTCATAAAATGGAAGCAAATAGCAGAGTGGGCTAGAAACCAAAATTCTACCATATGCTGTCTATAAGAAACACAAATGAGGCGGGTGGACATATACAAGTTTAAGATTCAGGACTTGAGCAAAATCTTTTGGGCATCAAATGAGAAAAAGACGGCAGGAATGGCTATTGTGATTTCTGACAAAGCCAAAGTAAAAATAGATATGATTAAAAAAGACAGGGAAGGTCATTACATCCTGATTAAAGGCAATATAAACAATGAGGAATTAACACTGCTCAATATGTATGCACCAAGTGGTAGAGCATCCAAATTGATAAAAAAGAAACTGGCAGAGCTCAAGAAGGAAATAGATAGTAAAACCATACTAGTGGGAGATCTAAATATTCCTCTGTCAGATCTAGATAAATCAAACCAAAAAATAAATAAGAAAGAGGTAAGAGAGATGAATGAAGTCCTAGAAAAATTAGAGTTAATTGATATGTGGAGAAAAATAAATAGGGACAAAAAGGAATACACCTTCTTTTCAGCTGCACATAGCACATTCACAAAGAATGGCCATGTAATAGGGCATAGAAACATTGCAAACAAATGCAAAAGAGCAGAAATAATAAATGTAATTTTCTCAGATCATAATGCAATAAAAATAATAATTAGTAAGGGCATCTAGACAGGAAAATCAAAAACTAACTGGAAATTAAATAATATGATTCTCCAAAACCAGCCAGTCAAAGAAGAAATCATAGAAACAATCAACAATTTCATTGAAGAGAATGACAATGATGAGACATCCTACCAAACTGTGTGGGATGCAGCCAAGGCAGTACTCAGGGGGAAATTTATATCCTTGAGTGCATATATTAACAAATTAAGGAGGGCAGAGATTAATGAATTGGGCATGCAACTCAAAAAACTAGAAAGCGAGCAAATTAAAAATCCCCAGATGAAAACTAAATTAGAAATACTAAAAATCAAGGGAGAAATTAATAAAATCAAAAGTAAAAGAACTATTGAATAAATAAATAAGACTAGAAGCTGGTATTTTGAAAAAACAGATAAAATAGACAAAGTACTGGTCAATCTAATAAAAAAGGAAAGAAGAAAACCAAATTGACAGTATCAAAGATGAAAAGGGAGACCTCACCTCTAATGAAGGGGAAATTAAGGCAACCATTAAAAACTATTTTGCCCAATTATATGGCAACAAATATAACAATTTAGGAGATATGGATGAATATTTACAAAAATATAAATTGCCTAGATTAACAGCAGAAGAAATAGAATACCTAAATAATCCCATATCAGAAAGAGAAATTGAATAAGCCATCAAAGAACTCCCTAAGA
The DNA here is from genome assembly GCF_016433145.1 of Gracilinanus agilis. Classification (NCBI taxonomy): domain Eukaryota; kingdom Metazoa; phylum Chordata; class Mammalia; order Didelphimorphia; family Didelphidae; genus Gracilinanus; species Gracilinanus agilis. The sequence continues at coordinate 168,951 of NC_058132.1, forward strand.
AAAAAATCACCAGGACCTGATGGATTCACAAGTGAATTCTATCAGACATTCAAAGAGCAACTAATCCCGATACTATACAAATTATTTGATATGATAAGCAAAGAAGGAGTCCTACCAAATTCCTTTTATGACACAAATATGGTACTGATTCCAAAGCCAGGGAGATCAAAAACAGAGAAAGAAAACTATAGACCAATCTCCCTAATGAACATTGATGCAAAAATCTTAAATAGAATACTAGCAAAGAGACTCCAGCAAGTAATTAAGAACATCATCCACCATGATCAGGTGGGATTTATACCAGGAATGCAAGGATGGTTCAACATTAGGAAAACTATCCACATAATTGACCATATCAACAGTCTAACAAACAAAAATCACATGATTTTCTCAATAGATGCTGAAAAAGCCTTTGACAAAATACAGCATCCATTCCTATTGAAAACACTAAAAAGTATAGGAATAGAAGGACCTTTCCTAAAAATAATAAACAGTATATACCTAAAACCATCGACAAGCATCATATGCAATAGGGATAAATTAGAAGCCTTCCCAATAAGATCAGGAGTGAAACAAGGATGCCCATTATCACCTCTATTATTCAACATAGTACTAGAAACACTAGCAGTAGTAATTAGAGAAGAAAAAGAAATTGAAGTTATCAAAATAGGCAAGGAGGAGACTAAGCTATCACTCTTTGCAGATGATATGATGGTATACTTTAAAAAATCCTCGAGAATCAACTAAGAAGCTGGTAGAAATAATCAACACCTTTAGCAAAGTTGCAGGATACAAAATAAATGCACATAAATCATCAGCATTTCTATATATTTCCAACACATTAGAGCAGCAAGAGGTAGAAAGAGAAACACCATTTAAAATCACCCTAGATAATATAAAATACTTGGGAATCTATCTACCAAAACAAACAGAGCAATTATACGAAAACAACTACAAAACACTTTCCTAACAAATAAAACTGGAGCTCAACAATTGGAAAGCCATTAATTGCTCATGGGTAGGATGAGCTAACATAATAAAAATGACCATTCTACCCAAATTAATTTACCTATTTAGCACCATACCTATCAAACTACCAAAAAACTTCTTTACTGAATTAGAAAAAACTATAACAAA
>NC_058132.1:170587-191184 GCF_016433145.1 Gracilinanus agilis
GTGAGAGTGAGCAAGAATTTATAATAATATATAATAATTTATAATTTATAATATTAATAATAATATAATAATTTATTAACAAATATAAATTTAAAGTATATATTCACTAAACCTCTTGCCACCTTAACCAAAAAATCATATCTTTATTTCCATCAAACCCCAAAATCAGAAGGCATGATTTTAAGCATATACATAGGGATAAGAGCTAAACAAGCTAAACAATATAACAAACTTATGATATTAATTTTATAAATAATATAAATAAATAAAATATACAAAACATACATAATATGTAAAATGTACAAAAATAAAATATTTCATAAAAATTGTATTTTACAAAAAAATATACTGTCAGTAGATTTTATTTTTTTTAATTTCTCCATTGTCTACAGAACCCTATTGTCCCAAATATGGCACAATATTGTCTTTTGGTTCTTGGGGCACTAGGTTTTTGAATATCTGATATATGTTTTTGGGAAATACTCCTAGAAACTCCAGATAGAAAGAATCCTAGGTATTCTTCTCTTGGTAGAAACCATTGCAGTTTGGTTTTTGAGATCTTATGTCCTTGCTTATATAATCCACATAAAAGAAATTTGCTATCCCTAAGACAAATTTTTGAATTTGGAGTCTCTAAAAGGATGTCATCCACAAAATGTACTAATTTGTTGTCTTTAAAACAAATAGTTTTTAGATCTTTATTTAGGATTTGTGAAAAGAGAGACAGACTTTCACAATACCCTTGTGGCAAATGACTCCAACATAAACTTCTTCCCTGTCAGGTGAAAGCAAAAATCTTTTGGGCATTTTTATGTATGAGGATAGAAAAAAAGTGGAACATAAGTCTACCACTGTAAAATATCATGCATGACTGGGTATGGGGGAGATAACTGTAGCTGGTGATGGTATTATTGGGTGGGATTTTATAACATAATCATTTATAGCCCTTAAATCTTGAACAAATCTGTAACACTGTTTTCCATTTTCATCAACTTTTGGTTTTTTAATTGGAAGTATAGGTGTATTAAATTCTGAAACCCATGATACTATAATGCCTTGCTTGAACAATGATTCTATAATTGGTCTTATGCTTTCTATTGCCTCCTTACTTAAAGGATATTGGGGAATACAAGGTGGAAGACCTTCTCTAGTACTTATTTTTAACAGATGCTGCTTATTTAAGTAAGCCTACATCTGTTGAAGATGTAGCCCATAGACTGTTTGTAATATCATCTGGGATTGAATACTCTGCACCCATTTCTTCTTCTGCCTGTTGTTTTGATGAACGGAGGATAAGGAAGGATGATAGGAGAAAGGAAGGGAAAAGAAAGGGAAGGAAGGAAGCCGAAGTAGCCTCCAGCCCTGGTGGGGAAATTAACCCAAGCCCTTTGGAGCAGAACAAAAATCAGGCTACACTTTAGAGATATTTAAGCTGGGTTTATTTAGGTGAGGAAAGAAAGGACTGGGAAAGCTAGGATTTATATCTCTAGCAGTTAGCTGGGACCAAAGTTCTCGGGGGCAAAAGGCTCTCTGTAGAAAAAGGTGCCTTTCCTCCCTTCTCCAAAAAAGGCGCCAAAACCCAAGCTCTCTCTTCTTTATATACTTTCTCAGACACCTCCCACAAAGGAAGTGGGATGTGTTTGAGGAAGTTATGATAGAGAGTCCTTGGAGATGCAGTTGTCTAGGGTTCAGAGCCTTTTTAAAACTCACATTCCCCCCTGTGATCCTTTGGGAGACCAGTCTCCCCAGTGGATCATAACGAACATAAATTGACAATCCTAATAAAATAAAGAGTAAATATATCAATACAAGGGGTAAATGGCAATAATTTTACAACAAAAGAAAATCAAATAATTGCTCTTTTTTACAAAAAATTCAGGGAGCAGTCCCCTTTCTTTCACAACAAAATATATATACATATAAAACAAATGCATTTAAACAAAACAAATGAATTTTAACAAGACAAATGAATATTTAACCCCCCAAAGTTCAAATTTTGCAAATCTGGTTTTTCTCTCAGGCTCCTGGATCAGCATGTAGTCTCCATGTGGTCTCCATGGGAATCTCCAGCTGGGGATTCTGGGAGGCAGCAAATCTCTTTCACTAAAATAACCTAGACTTTTCATAAAAAATAAAAACACATTCCCCCCTGAGGAGGATAGAAAGAAAACATTGAAATCACATGGGGAAAACATGGCTAAGGTATAAGGCACATGAATCACTGCTAATCACAATCATCAGAAAAAAAATAGCACAAAAAAACCCAAATCACTATTGGATGAAAATTCTAAACATCCAATCCTAAATTTTATATGGAATAATTCTAAATAAGGAATAACAAAATCACAATAGGTCTTTGAATAATGCCGAATTAAAGTAATCCATGTCCAACAGTATGCACTTACACATTCAGCAGCCAGGACCACAGTCACCTGCCACTGCAAGAAAATTAAGAAAAGGGACTAGATTTTTTATTCCTTAGTCTGATATTTCATCATTTCTTCTTTTGTTGCCAATTGTTAGGTACTTGACATAAATTTCACAAGCAGTGTAGTACAAGGAGTCCTGCATCTTAACAAACATTAGAAGCTGCAACCTCAAGTCTCACACTAGGCTCAAGTCCTTTTTTATTGGCATAGAAGTCTCAGAAATCCTAGCAGGATTGGTTTTCTCTTTTTGACCTGTTTGCTCTTTTGGCATCATTCAGTTTAGGTGCGTACTTCTTTGGCACTGTGTAGATGTCCATGCGTCTTTGGCAATGTGTAGATGAAGTCTGTGCTCCTTTTTGATTTCATTTTCATGAATTAGACATATTTTCTAAGTCCCAAATTAGTAAGTACCAATAGCAGTTTCAGTAGGCTAAGGCTTTTGGGCAGGCAGTTACAGTTAGAACTAATGGACATAGTAAACCTACACTAATCTAATAATAAAATTTTTTTTTCAATTTAGATAGATGACACGAGCTTAGGAAAATGCAAATTGCACATGCAATTATAAAAATGTGCTAAAAATTCAAAATTAATATCTATCTCCTAAAATCAGTGACAATCAAAAATTATATGTATCTTACAATTTGTGTCACTGAAGGAAGGGTAGAATATAAAGGTTCTTACCCAAGAATTTAGTTATTTCCTCTTAGCTTAGCCATGGTCCACAGTGTGAGTGCAAATTTGGTAGATAAAGCAATGGCGGTATAAAAGCAATAATACATTGAAGAAAATTCAGAAATTTCACAGAAGACACAAACTTCAAATCAAGTCAATTCAACACAGGTCACTAATACAGGTTTTCTTTGAGGTAACTTGTTCAAAGAAAATACCAAATTGACAAAATATGAGTTTTCCAAATTACCAATACAAGTTGTTATGGACTTCCATAAAGACATGTCCAAGGTCAATTAACACATTGGCACAAATAAAGTAAGGGGGTAGAGAGGCACTGTATTGCAAAAAATTCTGTTTCTTCTTCTTTGCTATTTGGGGGAGACAAAACTTAAAAGGGTTAATAGCAACAAAACAACAAAAGTAATAGAGTTTAATAGAGTTTAAAGGGCACTACTTTCTGCCCCACATGGTGGGACAATAGCACCCTGTGTAGTTCATGGACAAGCTCCACTTAAAAGATATGGTTGTGGGGTCATTTGGTTTGAGTTATCTGCTTGATTTATGTTCCTAGAATTTTCATTCCTGAAATTGTGATTCTTGAAAGTATTATAGTTATTGTTCCTGGAGTTATTATTATTATTATTCCAGTAGATATTATTCCTGATTGCCTGGAATAGATTTCTACAACTCATCATTACATGGCCATTCTTTTCGCAGAAGGGGCAGGTCAAGGATCAATAATTAGATTCTCAGAGAGGGGCAAATTGTATTGGTATAGAATTGAGCCCTCTTTCCTGTTTATCTTTTTTATCACATAAAGATTTCAGGTCCTTTTGTATTGTTTCCAATAAATCATTAGTTTCTGCTGTTTTCTCTGCATGTCCTTTTGAGACATACATAGCAGTTCTCCTCAATTCTTTGATATCCATCTCAGGCCATTTTGGGCAAAAGGTTTTAACATAGTCTTGGACTACCCTGCAAGAATTATTTACAAATTGACCCCATGTTTGTATGATATCTCTTTTGGTAGAAAGATCAAGGTCTAGGCACTGACCTCCCAGCTCAATGAGCCTATCCATAAATTTGGAGGGTGTCTTGTCATCACTTTGTATCAGGCTGCCAAATTTTGTCCAAACATCTGATCTTTCAGCACATTCTAGCATTGCTTTGAAAATGGCATTTCTAGCATTGCTTAATTGCAAATATTCTTTGGGATTATTATAGTCCTAATGAGGATCTTGAGGTGATGTTATGATTATTAAAATAAATATAGATGGATATTAAAAGAAGCATTAATATTTTAATTAAGGCCATGTTGGTAAAATATAAAATGACCATGCGCCTGCTAAGATCTAATTCAAATTCCCCACCATACCTTCTCCCACCTGGCTCCCACGTACCAAAAAGAGAGCATCCCAATCAAGTCCTCCCTATTTAAGCTATGCTTTGTGTTGGCTTACGTCATCACGTAAGACAGGAAACCCGTTGAATCATGGGAAATGTAGTTTCCGAGTCCCCCAAACGTCCACAGGAAGTTTGTCATATATCTAAATATTTAAAACTCAAATGAACCTCAAAATTCCAAATAACACATTTTCCCCCTGAGATCCAGTGAAAAAGATTGGTCTTTCTCAGTGGATCTTGTAAACATAGTCAACTTCTAAATTACAGGAATTTGGGGATAAAAGAAAAGAGGATAAAAACTAGCTGCATTGACAAAAAGTCAATTGGGGCAGTCCCCTATTGTCATGAGTGCACATTCAAAACAAAGGCATTGAACTCCCCATAGTTCAATCAACTGTACCCCAAAGTTCAATTTGGATCTTCATGATCCAATGAAGGCTCTTCAGGCATCATCATGATGCTTTCTCCAAACAGGTGCATTGTCTGGATTCTGGGGCGATGGCAAATTTCTTATCCTGAAATTACTCTCGAAAGAATTTAAACTCTACATTATAGATTATAAAACACATTTCCTTCTGAGAATTATACATTCCCCCTGAAATTACTCCTAAAAGAGTTAAAATTTCACATTATAGACATTATGATTATAAAACTTATACCACCTTGAGGAAAATTCCAAATAACACATTCTTCCCTGAAAAGTGTACCCCAGGTCAGCTAAGGATACGTGGCTGAGTCACAGGGTTGTATGAAATCAATTGGCAAAAGAAATAAAAAAGAATAAAATCCAAATAAAAGAGAAAAAATTAACTTGTGAATGAAATGTAAAATGTCAAAACCTATGTGCAAAAATGTAAGGAAAAATAAACTTATAACAGGTCCTTGAATCAAGGTCCAATTAAAGTGATTTAAGCAGTTTGCAATGACTCATTCAGGAGCCAGGACTACAGAAAGTTGCCATTCTATATATAAGAGAAATAACAGGACTAAATATGTGTGCAAGGGAAATGTCTTTCCCTGGTCTGATTTTTTTTTTCTTCACCTTCTCACAGAATAAGGCACAATAATAGCCAATCTTAGGTACTTTACTAGGAATATAAGTTAAGGGGAAGTCTGGCCTCTAAAATGTTAGAAAAGCTGCAATTCCAAAACTCAAACACTAGTTTCAAGCCCTTCAGTATTGGCATAGAACTTCCTCAATCCATGGTCTACATGACCTTTTGCTCCTAGGCACTTTGCAGATTCTCAGTTGGTCTCCATGACTTTGTGGCTCTTTTTTGCACTTCTCCTGGAATCAGAGAGACATTAATCACAGTCCCATAATATTTATCAATAATTGGAAGGTTACCATAGTCTAAGCTTTTTGGGTATGCATTAATATTATGGCAAATATATTTTTTATTAAGCTTATATTACTGTAAAATCAAAAAATATTAACATTGATTATATGTACTACAAGTACAAAAATGAGAAAAAAGAAAAAATCAATTGCTCTATTAAAAAAATTAAAAGGAAAAGCAATAAGAAAATTAAAAATTCAGGGAAAAAATACAATGCTCTCAAGCATAAAAATGAGAGAAAAATGAGAGAAAAAGAAGAAAAATAAAAGAATGTTTTAAAAATCAAAAAATATATAGCTTAGAACCAGTGAAAGTTTTTTTCTCAAAAAATGAGATCCATTTCCTGTTAAGCTTTTGCATGAATTGTGAGTTTAAATGGTTTTTTACAAAATAGCAGATTCATAACGTACATTCAAATAAAGTACCATAATTTCCAACAACACATTTAAAGACAACAGCAAACAAGCCCATTATTATAACCACTTGCTATGATGTTTAAAAATTGTATACTTGTTACAAATTCAACAGGTATAGTAAATCATTCAACCTTGGTTAAGATATTTTCTAAACAAACTCTATTACTGCCTCCGTAGCAATTGTGAGGCAGAGCCTAAAAAAATTTGGTTAAAAAAAAACTTCTGGGTCTAAATTATCCTCAAGAATTCTAGATCCTTCTGATGAGAAAGCAAGCTAAAACATAGAGACTAAACATCAAGCATACAGGAAAAAAAACATGGGTAGGAAACTTCCATGTTTCCTCTACCCCTTTAAGACAACAATTCTTTATAATAAAATATATAAAACCTTATCCCTTAAGACAACAATTCTCTTAAAATAAATATATAAAACCTTATAATTTATACAGAAGGGTACTAGGCATCTAACGTCAATTCTAAAGACCTCTCATAAAATCATAATTTAAATTCTCAAGGCATCAAAATCTCCAAGGTTGTACACAATTATCAAGATAGAATAAAAACTCAAGACATGTGATCCTATGGTTGAGATGGCAAATTCAGTATACATAAAGCTTATGGGCTTTTACAACTTAAAAATGTTTAAGATGTTCATAAATGGTACAGATAACAGAATTGGGTTAATACAGGAAAACTTAGAAAAATGAAACCTTAAAGAAATCAGGAAATATAATATGAGGAACAGATTACAAACAATACAGTCAAAACCCTTTTTACCAGTTCTAATAGATTTGTTCACTATTTGGGAGTTACAATAAAATCATAAACAGAATTAATCTAGCAGCCAAAACTTTATTAGCTTAAAATGATTCAGTGCAATAGAAAATCAACAAAACAACAAAATTAATTCACAAAACTAATCAGCAAAATACAATAAGATACAAAGACTTTTTAAAAATAGAAACAAAACCCATTCATTTCTGAAGTTTTAAAATCCACCTCTGGTCCAACTCAAGGTCCTTCTAACTGAGCTCTGCTCTGAGCATAAGGGGTATATAGTTCAAAGTCTTGAGCAGGCCTAGTGTATGTACAGAGTGAAATTTCCCCCTGAATTTCAGGCAAGATAATCACAAGGAATAGTTTGAAATAGGCCATGTGGCCCATGTTTGCCATTCTACTTCCTGTTTGAAGAGTAAACGCTAGGGCCCATGTGGGTAGGGGCTAGAGAAAAGTCTAGGTCAGGTTTTGTGGGTAGGGGCTAGAGAAAAGCCTGGGTCAGGTTTTAGAAAAACCACGTGGAAGGCAGTAGTAGAGTAGAAACTCCTTTCAGGTTAAGAAGTCATTAATGTCTACGAGGATGTGGGCAATGAGAAAGAAGGGGGGTGGGGTTTGCATACTTCCCAAATCTTAAGCAGCAGCATCAGTTTCTGGGGTCAGCATCAAGAGGTAAAGCAGGAATCTCAGGAGTCAGTAGGCGTAGACAGTGGGGGAGGGCAGAGAGCCGGACAGGCAGCAGGCAGAAGCTGTTCTTCTGTTCGGGGTTCAGAATCAGTAGCAGAAAACATCAGGAAACTGGCATTATGGAGGAGCATCAGGCATTCAGCTTAGCAGGATTAGGGATAAGCACTGGGCAGCAGGAAAAGGCTCGGGAAAACCCAGGGAAGATCCGATGGGCGGGGCTGGCAGTCTTTGAAACCAAGTTCATGGGGAATGTATGAGCTAGCATCCAGAGACAAGCTGTTGGAAAAATGGCATTCCCCTTTCCCAGAAAAGTCCCTCAAAAGAAAATAGCAGGGTTCAGAAAAATAAATTTCCCCTTTTGACAAATTCCTCAAAAGAACTGAGCAAAGTGGCCAAAAAGAAAAGGGCAAAACTGGCAGAAGCATGTCTATAGCTGTGGAGAGGATTTTAAATGCTCTCAGATCTGAAAAATTGAGAGTTACGTTTCCAATGTGGTTGGCCAAACTGTTATGATTATTAAAATAAATATAGATGGATGTTAAAAGAAGTATTACTATTTTAATTAAGGCCATGTTGGTCAAATATAAAATGACCACACACCTGCTAAGATCTAGATCAAATTACCCTCCATACCTTCTCCCACCTGGCTCCCATGTACCAAAAACAGAGTCAAGTCCTCCCTATTTAAGCTATGCTTTGCTTTGGTTTACATCATCACATAAGACAGGAAACCCATTGAATCATGGAAAATTTCCAAGTCCTCCAAAGTAGTTTTTGTACTTGAAGTACATATAATGAATGTTAATCCTTTGTACTCCTACCATACCAGTTCCTACCCTTACTGCCTTGGTAAGCATGGAAACAACTCCAAAGAAACCAAGACCACAGGCTCATTCCTAAGATGGCATTTTCCCTTTTAGCGAAGTGCCCACAATAGGACAAACTGGGGATGTGTTAAACTTAAGGCATATACCACAATTTGTTCAGCCATCCCCCAATTGATTTTGGTTGCTTTGTTTGTACAAAACCTTTTTAATTTAATGTAATCAAAATTATTTATTTTACATTTTATAATTTTCTCTAACTCTTGTTTTAAAATGTTCCCTTTCCCAGAGATCTGATGAGTATACTATTCTGTGTTCACTTAATTTACTTACAGTTTCCTTCTTTATATTCAAGTCATTCACCCATTCTGAATTTATCTTGGTATAGGGTGTGAGATGTTGGTCTAAACCTAATCTCTCCCATATTGTTTTCCAATTTTCCCAACAGTTTTTGTCAAATATTGGGTTTTTGTCTCAAAAGCTGGGGTCTTTGGGTTTTTCATACACTGTCTTGCTGATGTCACTTACCCCAAGTCTCTTCCACTGATCCTCCCTTCTGTCTCTTAGCCAGTACCATATTGTTTTGATGACTGCTGCTTTATAGTATAGCTTAATTTCTGGTACTGCTAGGCCAGCTTCCTTCACGTTTTTTTCATTATTTCCCTCGATATTCTTGGTCATTTGTTCTTCTAAATGAACTTTGCTATAGTTTTTCCTAATTTAGCAAAAAAGTTTTTTGGTAGTCTGATAGGTATGGCACTAAGTAAGTAAATTAATTTGGGCAGAATGGTCATTTTTATTATGTTAGCTCATCCTACCCATGAGCAATCAATGTTTTTCCAATTGTTTAGATCTAGTTTTGATTGTTTGGAAAGTGTTTTGTAGTTGTGTTCATATAATTCCTGTGTTTGTTTTGGTAGATAGATTCCTAAGTATTTTATATTGTCTAGGGTGATTTTAAATGGTGTTTCTCTTTCTACCTCTTGCTGCTGTGATGTGTTGGAAATATATAAAAATGCTGATGATTTATATGCATTTATTTTGTATCCTTCAACTTTGCTAAAGTTGTTGATTATTTCTACTAGCTTTTTAGTTGATTCTCTAGGATTTTTNATGCCTGTTCTTACTGGGAAGGCTTCCAATTTATCCCCATTGCTGATGATGCTTGTTGATGGTTTTATTTTTTATTTTTATTTCTTTTATAACCCTTATTTTCCATTTTGGAGTCAATATTGTGTATTGGCTCCAAGGCAGAAGTGTGGTAAGGATAGGCAATGGGGGTCAAGTGACTTGCCCAGAGTCACACAGCTGGGAAGTGTCTGAGGCCAGATTTGAACCTAGGACCTCCTGTCTCTAGACCTGGCTCTCAATCTACTGAGCTACCTAGCTGCCCCCTTGTTGATGATTTTGATATATATTGTTTATTATTTTTAGGAAAGGTCCTTCTATTCCTAAACTTTCTAGTGTTTTCAATAGGAATGGGTATTGTATTTTGTCAAAGGCTTTTTCAGTATCTATTGAGATAATCATGTGGTTTTTGTTGGTTTGCTTGTTGATATGGTCATTTATGTGAATGGTTTTCCTGATGTTGAGCCATCTTTGCATTCCTGGTATAAATCTCACCTGATCATAATGAATAACCCACGTGATCACTTGCTGGAGTCTTTTTTGCTAGTATTCTGTTTAATATTTTTGCATCTGTGTTCATTAAGGAGATTCGTCTGTAGTTTTCTTTCTCTGTTTTTCATCTGCCTGGCTTTGGGATCAGTACCATATTTGTGTCACAGAAGGAGTTTGGTAGAACTCCTTCTTTGCTTATTATGTCAAATAGTTTGTATAGTATTGGAATTACTTGTTCTTTGAAAGTTTGATAGAATTCACTTCTGAATCCATGTGGTCCTGGGGATTTTTGCTCAGGGAGTTCTTTGATGGCTTCTTCAATTCCTTTTTCTGATATGGGATTATTTAAGTATTCTATTTCTTCTGCTGTTAATTCAGACAATTTATATTTTTGTAAATATCCATTCATATCAACTAGATTGCTATATTTATTGCCATATAATTGGGCAAAATAGTTTTTAATGATTGCCTTAATTTCCTCTTAATTAGAGGTAAGATCTCCCTTTTCATCTTTGATACTGATGATTTGGTTTTCTTCTTTCCTTTTTAAAATTAGATTGACCAGTACTTTGTCAATTTTATTTATTTTTCAAAGTACCAGTTTCTAGTCTTATTTATTAATTCAATAGTTCTTTTACTTTTATCAGTCTTTTGACTTTGTTTTATTAGTTCTTGCTGTCTTGAGAGATAATTGGTTTCTATTTGCCCAATTCTGGTCTTTAGAGACTGGTTTTCTGCTATAATCTTTTGATTTTCCTTTTTGATTTGGTCTATTCTGTTTTACATGGTGTCCTGTTCTTTAATTATCATTTCGTTTGATTTTGGGGCATCTTTCTCCTATTGGGAGTTTCTGCCTTTTAAACTATTAATTTCCTTTTGAGCTATTTCTCACTTTTCTTGCCAAATCTCTTCCATCTTTCTCATGATCTCAGATTTGAACTCTTCAAGAGCTTGTGACCTATTTTCATTTTTCTGGGAAGGTTTGGATGTGCTTACTTGTTTGTTCTCTGCTGTTTGCTCTGTTGTCTTGATTTTTTCTGTGTAGAAGTTATTGAGTGTTAAAGATTGCTTCTTCATCTTTCTCTTTGGAGGTTCTTGTGCATGGCTTTCCATTATTATCATGCTGTTTTTCTTTCTCAGTCAGAAGTCTGGGTGAGGCAGGTAGGCTCTCTGTCGATCAAGCTGTGGAGCAGTTTTTGCCTGAGACACAGCGTGGTGCTGCCCCTCTCAGCTTTATCCTCATGCCTAAGGTCTGAGCTCTTTAGGTTCCTGGGGTCTCAAGTCTAGCTGTCCTCAGGATCAAGCCTCCTGGTGGTCCCCTTGCTTGTTCCTCTGCCCAAGGCTCCTTTAACAGTCTCAGGGTGATGTTTCCACAGTCAGGCATCCCTACTTGGGGTCCCTGCCCAAGATCCAGGCTCAAGTTCTGCACCCAGGGTCTGAGCTCAAGGTCTGCATTCAAAGTCTGCATTCTTTAACCTCTTGGGGTCTTAAGTCTTGCTGTTTTCAGGACTCAGCCCTGGGTGGTCCCAGGTAGCTGCCAAGAACTTAATGAATGCCCCAAGTTTGCCCTAACTCTTGTATACTGGCTTTGGCACTGTAGGTGGTGAGTGTGTGTGTGTTTGTGTGTTTGTGTGTGTGTGTGTGTGTGTGTGTGTGTTGATCAGTTCGTGTTTTAGTGAGAGTTATTTCACCCCCTCATAGCATGGAAATGCCCAAATCTCACATACCTGCAATGCTGTGCCCTATTGTGGGGTCCCTTCGTTTATCTGGATTTGGTTTTTGTGTCCTTTTGAGGTGTCATGTGTAGGTGGGTTAGGAGAGATAAGCGCCCTGCTTCTACTTTGCAGCCATCTTAACCCGGAAGTGCTAATTGCTTTCTTAAATCATCAATTAAGCCATTTCTTTTCTCTTCCTGTCTGTCTTTATCTGCTTGGTAAATATAGTTAGCAGTTTTTTAAGTTCCTCAAACCCCATAGAATATCAATTATGACAATTATTTTTAAAATAGTTCCTTACAGAGGCACAAGGATTTTTTACAAATTGTCTTCTAATATGGTCTATATTATCGTCAGATAAAATATCCATTTCTAGCCATTTCTCCCCACAAGATATAATTCTGTCCAAAACTGTTGTTGGTGTTTCCCCTGCTTCTTGGTTTAATGCTTCAAATGACCATGTACCAGGACATTTGGAATTTGCTTTCATAACTTCTAAAATAGATTCCCTAGCTTTTGCCAAATATCTGTAAGCTTCAAAGGAATTCATTTCGAATTCAGGATTTTCAGTGGGCCATGGAGTGAGATCCTCATTATTGTGTGTTTGTTCAATAAATTGTTGTTTTTCTCTCCTAGATAATAAGTTGTTCATTAGAATTTCAAAATCTCGAAAATCTAGATCAAAAATCTTAATTGCTCTCTTAAATTCCCTTATTACTTCCACTGGTTCATTGTCAAATTTTGGAGTTCTCTTTTTAATTGCTAATTTAATCTCTAATTTAATTAATCAAAATCAGCTTGCGTGAGCCTTCTTTCTCCCTCTCAGAACGTTTGTGCAGCTGTGTTCTGAACTAGCTGCTCCAACCTTCTGGGAAACCTTCTATTGATAAAGAGAGCTTTCAGCGGAGAAGGGAAAAAAAAATCCATCTATCTATTTATCTCATTTTCTTTTCCCTGTACATAACTTGAGGCAAGCAAAAGTAAATTTTAACCATGAGGGAAATCGTACATATCCAGGCTGGCCAGTGTGGCAATCAGATCGGTGCAAAGTTCTGGGAGGTGATCAGTGATGAACATGGAATCGACCCTACCGGTACCTACCACGGGGACAGCGACCTGCAGTTGGACTGGATCTCCGTCTACTACAATGAAGCCACTGGTTGCAAATATGTTCCCCGGGCTATCTTGGTTGACCTTGAGCCTGGACCATGGACTCTGTTCGCTCTGGACCTTTTGGCCAGATATTCCGGCCAGATAACTTTGTCTTTGGGCAGTCCAGGGCAGGCAACAATTGGGCCAAGGGCCACTATACCGAGGGGGCAGAGCTCGTGGATTCAGTCTTGGATGTGGTGCGCAAGGAGGCAGAGAGCTGTGATTGCTTGCAAGGCTTCCAGTTGACCCACTCACTTGGTGGAGGCACAGGCTCAGGGATGGGCACCCTGCTCATTAGCAAGATCCGAGAGGAGTATCCTGACCGCATCATGAATACTTTTAGTGTGGTTCCATCACCAAAGGTCTCAGACACCGTGGTTGAGCCCTACAATGCCACCCTCTCTGTCCACCAGTTAGTAGAAAACACAGATGAAACCTACTGCATTGATAATGAAGCACTCTATGATATCTGCTTCCGAACCCTCAAGCTGACCACGCCAACCTATGGTGACCTCAACCATCTAGTTTCTGCTACCATGAGTGGTGTCACCACCTGCCTTCGCTTTCCTGGCCAGCTTAATGCTGACCTCAGAAAATTGGCTGTAAACATGGTCCCTTTCCCTCGACTCCACTTCTTCATGCCCGGCTTTGCTCCTCTCACCAGCCGTGGGAGCCAGCAGTACCGTGCCCTAACCGTGCCTGAGCTCACCCAGCAGGTCTTTGATGCCAAGAACATGATGGCAGCATGTGACCCTTGACATGGGCGATACCTCACTGTTGCTGCTGTTTTCCGTGGGTGGATGTCCATGAAGGAAGTGGATGAGCAAATGCTCAATGTGCAAAACAAAAATAGTAGCTACTTCGTTGAGTGGATCCCCAACAACGTCAAGACCGCCGTCTGTGATATCCCACCCCGTGGGCTCAAGATGGCTGTCACCTTCATTGGTAACAGCACTGCCATCCAGGAGCTCTTCAAGCACATCTCAGAGCAGTTCACTGCTATGTTCTGCCGGAAGGCCTTCCTCCACTGGTACACAGGGGAGGGGATGGACGAGATAGAGTTCACTGAGGCTGAGAGCAACATGAATGATCTCGTTTCTGAGTACCAGCAGTACCAGGATGCCACTGTTGAAGAGGAGGAGGATTTCGGTGAGGAAGCAGAGGAAGAGGCCTAAAAGAGATACCCTGCCACCTCAGTTTTCTCAACTCTCCCAACATTCTTCCCCCATCACCCTTTCCCTCTAAATTTGCATTTTCTGCCTCCATCCTCTTTTTTCTCTCCTTTGTGGGTGCTGAGCTCTCTGTCCTCTGTTCTTTCCTTATGACCTGTCACCTCAGTAATACACTCTCTGCCTCTTCACTCCAAGATTTCTCTCCCAGAAGCAGGATGTCTCCAACCCAGAGCCTCAATTTAGGGGCCTTTGTGCCCAATAAGTGCCCCGAACTAAAATGGTGACCAAGAGGAAAGATCCAGAACTCTTTGGCTTCCCTTGTTTGGAGGAGGGACCAAGATGTCATATTCCTAGTTGAGAGAGTTCACTTGGTGGGTGTTTAGGAGGAAGGGAGGAAATGGGGTGTTCCATTCCACAAATCTGTTGGGGGAACCAGGCTTTCTATTCTAATTACCATCTTCAGGACTTCCCAACTTGTCCTATTCTTACCTCCAGGTGCCCCTTCCCTTTCTCTCTCTGCTCCCCAGTTCTGGGGGAAGTGTTGACAGTATTATTTCCCCCCTTCCCAGTTTTGGTTTCTGTCCCAAGTGTTCATTTTCCTTTGGAGGGGTCTGTGCCTCACTCTGCCAGGTGGGCTCCCCCCTCAGATCTTTGCTTCCCCTTGTTTTGGGAATTATGCACTCTTCCCCTATCTGAGAAGTGAGGAGAGAATTGCTTCAACTCCCCAAATTCCAGAAAAGTCCTTCATTTGGGGAGGATTTCAACCCCCCCACCCCTAAAATCAATTTCCTTGAAGAGAAAGGGAGCAGGGGTAACAGGACAACCCCTTTTCCCTCCCATCACCAAATCTTTCCTTCGTTTTCTTTCATCCTTTCTACTTCTGCAGTTTCTATCTTTGGCTCTTCCCCTCCCCCCCCATTTCTGTTTTGTGTTGAACTTGCTGCTTTTTTTCATATTGAAAAGACGACACCCCAGAACCCAAAAATAAACAGGAAATGAGGGGAAAAAAATCAGCTTGCGCGAAATGCTTATGGGCTTTCATATGCAAAATTCCCATGTCAGGAGACATATAAGGCATATCTCGCAAAGGAAACATTGTTGCAGGAGAGTTTTCTAAAGCCTGTTCCTCTAATTGTAGCTTAGTAAGTACTTCTTGTTTTTTAGTATCCCCTGTTCTAGTTATTTCTTGTAGTACAATCCCATACATTGGCCCTTTAGGTTTAGTAAGTTCTAAGCATTGAGCTTTGTAAAGATGCTTCTAGGATGGGTTGGTATGCTGCCACTCAAACCGCAAGCAGGGGAAGGGCTATCTTTGGGCCAGCAGCAATTAGTTCCCACAATGGCTTTCCACATTGCTTGCATTCATAAGGTTTCTCCCCAGTGTGGATTCTCTGATATACAATAAGACTGGAGCATACTATAAATGTCTTTTACCATTGATTTTATTCACAAAGGTCCTTGTCAGTGTGGATTCTCTGATGGAAAGCAAGGTGAGAGCTCTGTCTGAATGTCTTGATGTTGCTTACATTCATAAGGTTTCTCATTTGTGTAGATTTTTTGATGCTTAGTGCTAGATTTAAATTAATGTCCAATAACACCAAGTAAATATTTTTTAAAGTTTATTAATAATCACTTGAAGTAGAAGGGAAAAAAGAACAAAAATAAAATACTGAGTAAAAGCTACATGAATCATGTAACCATGTTAAAAATGAATATTAATAAATGTTAAAAATAAATAAATAAATAAAAAAAAAAAAAAAAAAAAAAAAAAAAAAAAAGCTACATGAGTGAAATTCTCCTTCCTGGCACTCACCCCACCTCCACAAGCCAAGTTCCTGGGAAAAATCAAGAGGGCGGAGCTACAAAAATGTATCCTCCCTACATTAGCACATAATGTGAGAAGGAACATGGGAAGATGGGAAAGAGAGTTCTGAGGAGCAAAATTCTAATTATACAATAGCAAGATGAGAGCTCCAAGTGAATGACTTTCCTTGTAAATTGTGTTCTTTTGGAAAAAAGGAGGGAAGGATAGAGAAAGGAAGGGAAGGAAGGTAGCCAGGGGTCCCCCCTACATGGGCAGGAAAATTAACCAGGTTTTTCTTGTAGGTAGGCTAGGGAGTTAAATTAAACCAAGCCAGGCTCCAGGGATAGTTAGGTAGGCTTATTAAGGGTTTAGGAAAAGAAAGGTTTGGGAAAGTCAGGGAAAGTTTCATTCCTGGCAGCTAGCAAGGACCAAAGCTCTTCCCCTAGGTTCAGGGTAAATGGTGCTAAAACCCATGCTTCTCTGCTCTTTTATTCTCCCTCTGAAACTTTCCACAAAGGAACTGGGATGTGCCAGAGGAAGTTGCAGCAGAGAGTCCTGGGATATGGAGTATCCCAGGGCTTAGGTCCACTTCAAAATGCAGAGTTTCCTACCATAAGTCCACCACACCCTGTTGTAAGATCATCCCATGATTAATGGGAGTTTGGCCTCCTCTCAATAAACCTAATTAGCTTGGAGTTTTTGCATCGGTGAGATAAATTTTCACCATACTAGTGTGGATTCTCTGATGATGGGCAAGACTGGAACTCATTGTGATTCTTTTTCCCCATTGCTTGGCTTAAGTTTTCTTCCAAGTGTGGATTCTCTGATGTACAGCAAGACTGGAGCTCTGGTTGAATGTCTTTCCCCACTGCTTGCATTCATAATGTTTCTCCCCTGTGTGGATTTTCTGATGTACAGCAAGACTGGAACTGTGCATAAAAGTCTTTCCACACTGATTATGTTCACCAGATTTTTCCTCAGTGTGCATTCTTTGATGTTCAATAAGGCAAGAATTTGAGATTCAACACCAAATTCTCTCCAAGCTAAACTATTGGGACCATCACTCATAAATATTTTTTGGTCCATTTCTTCCACAGAGAGGCTCACTTCTGTTGAAGCCGCCTTCATTTCAGGTCTGATCTCTCCTTATAAAAGAAACAAACAGTAAAACATACACACAGAGCCACATATACACATATATATCTCCTTTATTCCATTGTCAGAACATGAACTGTGTTATATCCTATTTCCTCAAGTAAGAAGAAAAGTCTTCCAACTTAAATGGGTACAATCCATCATTTGGACATGCAATTACCTCAAATCTAAAGAGCAAGTTAATTAACAAAGAGCCTCCCATAGCCTCACATTGGCTCTTTGTGATTTTTTGGCAAGGCTGGCAGTATTACATTCCTATTTCAGACTATCACCACAGAATGTCAGGCTGAGTGAATTGACCTAAATCCTAGTAGCTCTATTAAATCTTGTGACTGGGCATGCTCTCTCCATAGTAGCAGACAATTCACTTTCAATTTTTCTATTTTACTTTTCTTTCATTCTTTACATTAAATCTTGTCCTCATAGGTATGATAACACGGTGCACATATATACTAAATATTCCTAATATTTCATGATCTAGGTCATGCTTAAGCATTATATAATTTCCTTCATGATTGCTTTTCAACTTATTTTTTGTTTTTGTTGCAGGATCAGAGATCAAATGAAGAAAATCAAGAGTTTTTTGCATTCACCCAAGGCATGAAAGATTTTGTTCTGTTCCCTACTTCTTGAGAGTAGCCTTTGCTTTTCTTTGAATGCCCCTTTTCCCTACAATAAAATTCTTCTCTAGAATATAATTTAAATGAAGACATGGCATTTTTATGTTTAAAAATATACCTCATGTAGTACTTTGAGACCATCGTCCTTTTGTAAGGAAATGGGCTGCATGCTTCATTATTAGTTCTTTTGTGCCATTCCCATTTAGTGGTTCATATGCCCTTTGCAGATTTAAGATAATGCTCCAAGGACTTGGGCTAAAAATTACTTACTGGAACTTTAAGAATTAATGGCCCAATTTTGTTATAACAATATTTTCCCTCTTGGGTAACAAGTATTTCAAGCATAATTTTTTCCTGCAGTGATTCCAAATGATCCTAACCAGGAATATGATGCTTTTGGGGTGCACTCAATGACAACCTCAAACACTGACTGCTTCTGCCTCAGTGTAACACATTCTTTTAGTTTTTCAACTTGACATCAAATTATTTCCAAACTCCCAGGAAGGTTGGCCATTCATGCTCACAGGCAAGCATAGATTCTCACTGATTGTCTCTCCAAGTGAGGAGTTGTCCCATTCCTGGGTTACCCTGTAATTGCATCTCATCAGGTTTATAATTATGAGGTCAAGACATTACTTGAGTTTGCATTATTCTTGCAGCTGAGATAGCAGGCTCTTTGTACACCCAGGTCACTAGACACGCAGAGGAGAGGCTGTTATGAAACCCTCATTGATCACAAGCTTTTACAAAAAAGCCTTTCAGTGGCCACTCAGTGCAATACTGGGCTTGTTTCCTGATCTGAACTTCATTTTCCACTTAAGTTCTGTTTCTTCTGGCTGGAAGCTCCTTAAAGCCCTTGCTCTGCAGCACAGGTTAGTCATTCAGTAATCTCTGTGAGAGTGTAGCCAATTTGCCATTGGGAGAAAAAATGAAATTATATCCTTCTGAAGGTGATTTTGTAGAGAAACTGTTTTTTTAAAAGCCAAAGCAATCTATGCCATTGATCTCCAACCACATTTATCATTTAATGCAATGTTTGACCTGAGCTGATGGAAAAAAAATCTTTCCCATGGTGGGTAGTAAGTCATATTGTTGGCTGGTTAGAGAATTCAAACCAAAAAATGAATTTTCATCCCTCAGCAAGAAAGCTTGTACAATTCTCTTCCTATTTCATACCTTATAGAGATACTGGTATTTTCATGATATTCTTCTTAAAAATCACAATACAGGAGGTGGTGTATTCTAATTCTACCTCAGGCACTTTCTAGGAATTTTAACTCTTGGCAATTCACAGGAACTCTGTCTGTCTCACTCTCCTCAACTATAACACAGACTTAATAACATCAAGTAACCCCTAGGGCTCCTATGAGGATGAAATGAGATAATATTTATAAACTGTGTGACTCATACTAAGTGCCCTATTCTAACATTGGGTTTTATTTTAGCTTTTTAATTTGATATTTCCTATTTTTGATTGCTTTTCTTCTTAAATGTCTTCATTCCTCTATTTTGTTATTTCCCTGTTGAATTAAATGCACTTCCATTCCCCACCACTCTTTTCTCCCTGGATCATCTCACAGTGAGATTCAGGATCTGTTGCTTCTTTTTAAAACACCACCATTTTGGGATCCTAGAGTGTGAGCTGGTTTTGTCCTTCCTTTATGTTCTCAGGGGTTTTTCCTAGAATATATTTTATATTTAATCCATGTTTACTGACTGGGCCCAGGGCTTATGTCAGACCAAAACTCTCTCAGCATCCTTGCATTCTGGTCTGTTTCTTGGAAGGCAAATGCATGCTCTGGCCTCAGCCCTGTTTCTATCTCTCTCTTGCCCTTATTTCTCAGTAGTCAATAGTAACTCTGTTGGAAGGAAAGCATACCAAATCCTGAAGATTACAGAGGTTTCTTTCTAGGCTGCCATCTCCCTAAATTGAGGTTATATGGTCACCGAATTCTCCCAGAACAGGACAAAGATTGAGCCCTAGAGAGCAGGAAAGAACCTGAGGCTGGTGATTTATGCACAATTTTCACACCTACTCATGTGCTGTTGAATGGAGAGAATGAAAATCATGAAACAGTTCCCTGGGTCCATTATAAATTTAGGCTCCTAATCTCAGCTGGGTCTTCACTATGCTAAGGCAATCCTTTGACATCTCCTTAACTCATTCCCTTTGCCATTCACCACCGCATCTTTTCTAAATATTTTCCTGGTCTCCAACTCTACTTTATGGCTTACTCCTTGCCCTTGCCTACATCTTCTGAGTTGAGAACTTTGTTGCATTTTTCACTTTAAAAAAATTGGGCATTTCTTTACCATAAATCCCTCAGAGCTGTACTGTGTCATTGCATTGCTGCTGGTACAGAAGTCCATTGCATTCGATTTTACCATAGTATATCAGTCTCTGTGTACAGTGTTCTTCTGGCTCTGCTCCTTTCACTCTGCATCAGTTCCTGGAGGTCTTCCTCTAGTTTATTATTCCTTTGAGCACAATAGTATTCCATCACCAGCATATACCACAATTTGTTCAGCCATTCCCCAATTGAAGGACATACCCTCCTTTTCCAGTTCTTTGCCACCACGAAAAGCGCAGCTATAAATATTTTCGCTACCCACATTCAGAGGAAGGACTGCAGGAGAGGAAACATATAAGAAAAACAATAGCTTGAACGCATGGGTTGAGGTGGACATGATTGGGGATGTAGACTCGAAACTATCACACCAATGCAACTATCAACAATTTTGAAATAGGTTTTGATCAATGACACATGTTAAAACCAGTGGAAATGTGCATCGGCCATGGGTGGGGGGAG
>NC_058132.1:191205-198295 GCF_016433145.1 Gracilinanus agilis
CTCCTCCAGTTTATTATTCCTTTGAGCACAATAGTATTCCATCACCAGCATATACCACAATTTGTTCAGCCATTCCCCAATTGAAGGACATACCCTCCTTTTCCAGTTCTTTGCCACCATGAAAAGCGCAGCTATAAATATTTTCGCTACCCACATTCAGAGGAAGGACTGCAGGAGAGGAAACATATAAGAAAAACAATAGCTTGAACGCATGGGTTGAGGTGGACATGATTGGGGATGTAGACTCGAAACTACCACACCAATGCAACTATCAACAATTTTGAAATAGGTCTTGATCAATGACACATGTTAAAACCAGTGGAAATGTGCATCGGCCATGGGTGGGGGGGGTAGTGGGGGGGTGAAGGGGAAAGTAGGAGCATGAATCATGTAACCATGTTAAAAATGAATATTAATAAATGTTTTAAAAAATTGGGCATTTATGAAGAGCTATCTTATTCTCCAGATCTTACAGAGCTCAGATGCTTTCTTTTCCTCTTTGGCTTCAGTATCAAAGAAAAAGGTCATTCTCCTCCAAGCTAAAGAAAATCATTTTACAGGTGCAAAAAACCCCATTCCACTCCCTCATCTAAATCCAGACTATCCCTTCTTCCAGTACCTCTATTTTTCTTTCATTTTCAGTATTTCCCACACTAATGAAATAATGATTCTTTTTCTATGAGAGCTAATAAAACCATTTCTCCCTAATACTCCTGAAACTCTCATTTGATCTGTTTAGCCCCATGAGATATTATCCAATATCTATCCACGATTTCAGGGCTAACTGCTAGAGATGGCCATTTGCAGTTAGTTTTGCCAATGCATTTCCCTTGTTTCCTCTGTCATACTTTTTGCCTAATATCCTCAAACTAGAGTTCTTGAAGCTCCAGGTCAACTTCCACAATTAAGACTTCTCTTGTGGGGGCAGCTGGGTAGCTCAGTGGATTGAGAGTCAGACCTAGAGACGGGAGGTCTTAGGTTCAAATCTGGCCTCAGACACTTCCCAGCTGTGTGACCCCTGGGCAAGTCACTTGACCCCCATTGCCCACCCTTACCACTCTTCCACCAAGGAGCCAATACACAGAAGTTAAGGGTTTAAAAAAAGACTTCTCTTGTGCCCCTTCACTTTTGTGCCTTCCCTCTCTTTATTCGCTGCAATGGATTTAGTGTCTGGAGGGTTTCTACAGAATTGCTGGCACTCTGTTTGGTCCAGCAGATGGTGAGCTCCATGAGAACAGAGTATCCATTGCTTTCCTTTCTGTCCCTTATAACTGAGGTGAGTAGGGAATTTCATAGTCGCAATTCCATAGTTAGATGCTCCTCAGCATTATTACAGTAAGAGCTGTTTTCTCAAAATTCCATTGAGCTCTTAAAGACTATGTTTCTAGTGTGGACTCTGACCCTCATAAAGGGTTAGGGACCAGACCTTCTCTGTGCTTTGTTTTCCTCCTAATAGATAAGAGTCATTAATCCCGATGTGTATTTCAGGTCTAAGTGCTATGACTTTTGGTGATTTAGGAGGTGGTGACATTCAAGGATGTGGCTATGGACTTCACCTGGGAGGAGTGGCGCCTCTTGGCCCCTCCCCAGAAGGAGCTGTACAAGGAGGTGATGCTGGAGAATGCCTGGAACCTGCTCTCTGTGGGTGAGGACAATTTTCCCTGGTAAATGAGTCTGTAATCAAATAAAATATCTTGGTTAATAGTAGGCAAAGTTTTGACCATTTTATCAGTTATGAGAAAAAGAAAAATGCTAGTTTCCTAAATCCGAGAAACAGGGACCTCCTGCTGCCTAGTTTTCCTATAAAATAACTTGGCATTGTGTAATAGGAACTTGGAGGTTTCCTTTGGTGCTCCTGAAACTGTCTCTTATCAAGTCTAGAGAGCTTCAGATCAGAAGATCAGAAATTAAAACAATGTTCAAGAATCTCAGACATGAAACTAATCTCAAACATTATTTGGACTCATCTTTACCTGAACCTGAATTTTGTCCCCCAAACAAATCTCTGAAAACAGTTCAGGCAGGTTTTCCTCATAACTTCTTCATCTTTCAGATGGATCTAGTATTTGGAATATCTTTCTCTTTAATCAGCATAAACATTTAGCACTGTTATAAGGAATTTCTTAATTTCAGTCTGTCTCATTAGGAGCAGAAAGTTCTAGATTAGAAGAAGTTATATAAATTTTACTCTGTCTCTTTAAGAGCAGAAGTCTTCTCAATATTGCTCTGTTTCTTTAAGAGGCTGACTAGAAAAACTGAAGGGAGTGAGTTCTGGGCTCCATGTTCTCTGGCTGTCTGAGAACAGGAGTGTTATTGGGCTCTGTCCAGAGATCTGACAGTTGGCTTGTGGTAGTTGGAGTTGAGAAAAATGGATTTAAGGAGGTTAAGGGAAGGAAAAAAACTTATTGCATTAATTTAGGATGAGATTGAAAGGGAAATTATATCTTTAGTCAGTGAGAGTAGGTTTAGGTAGGCCTGCTCTGTCAGGCAAGAAGAAGGTGCCAAGAAAGCAGTTAGATTATAGGTTTTTATTAGAACTTTTAGTACAGGGCTTTTAGATTTATAGGCATAAGTTACTATATAAGAACTCTATTCTCCATTTTCCAACCTCCATTTCCTATCCCTACTTCTCCTTAGAATAAACAGTGTTGGCAGTATACCAAACTGCTTCTGGCCTTCTATCCACTGCCTAGAAAATAGTTTTATCAATAAAGCTTAAGAATAACCATAACAGCTCATTGGTCATAGGTGTCCCTCATAGAGCAGATTTGTCCTTAATCTTCCTTCCTATTGCCCTAAACTCCAGCACAGCTGTTAAGTAATAGAAGGAAGGAAATAAGCATTTATAGTGACCTTGTCTTGGCCAGGTGCTCTGCCAGGGGTTTTCTTCATATTATTCAGGATTCATGGCTGAGCTATGAGTTATGTGAAACAATTCTCAAAAAAATCCCCCCCAAACCCCAAACCAAATAAAAAAATACAGAAAACTCAGGATTATATATTTTTATACAAATTTCAAATTCCTATGTGTATAAAATTCCAAGTAAAAATAAAATCATTACAGGTCTTTGAATCACCAAGGCCCAAATGAGGTGGCTTATATCCTACAAGCATGCAGGAGACTTGCAGCAAGATTGCACTTACCCATCTGCAGCCAGAACTACAGAACACTGTCCTACTATAAAAAAGAAAAGGGGACAAAAGTCTGAGGTAAAAGGGAAGGAAGATTCCCTGGTTTGATTTGTTTTCCTCCTTCCCAGGGAAGGGAGAGGGGAGCCAAAATGAAAAATAAACCAAGGTATTTGTAGAAACCAGGCATGGGGAAGTCCAAACTCTGGATTTGCTAAACAGCTGCTTCCTCAAACCCCAAAGCAAGTCCTCTGTCTTGGCATAGATCATTATCAACCCCACAGGATTGTTGGACTCCTAGACCTTGTGCTTCTTTGCACTGTGCTTCTTTGTACTTAGCAGGCCCTTCTTCTGAAATAAGACACAGATATTAGATAAAGTCCCATAGTCTAAAGCTTTTCGGTATGCCATATTAGGATTAATAGGTATTATAAATATATCCTTTAAAATCAAAAACATTAATACTGATTACATATACTTAAGTTTAAAAAAAGAAAAAAATTAAATTCTAATTAGAAAATCATATTGCTCATCTCATTTGACAATGGGTCAGCCAAACAGTGGTATAATAGAAGGATTTGAGATCTATTTCCTCTCTAACTTGGCCATGATCCACAGTGAGAGTGCACATAATGTTTTCACCTGGTAAAAGTTATTATGAGCTGTAGTGAAACAGCTAAAGAAATTCTAAAGAGTCACCATTCACAAAACTAGAAGAGCCCATTTGGTACCAGAGCTCCAGTGGATCTGGTGACAGACCCAGCATCCATGGGGACCAATGGCTTTTCTCCCACTTGTCTATGGATTTTTATAATGGCATTATCACTAATCCGATCATAGGAAGAGGGTCCAAATAAGGACAATGTAACAAAACTTATAGGTAATACCCAAAATATATGAACTGGAGGTAACATTGTGTAACAGAACATCTTAGATTAGATTAGATTAGCATGTAAAACAAATAAGCATCAAATTCAATATATGTGACAGGATAGAGCCATTCAGTGTGAGTAGAAAGTGCCCGTTTTACATGAAAGCAATGAATCCAAGAGTCCTTTTCTCCAATGTGATAGCTTTTGGAGTACCTCTATATTTAAGATTGCATTAAATAGACTTGAACTTCTAGCTTCCACCTGGGGAGACTTTTAGACCCTGAGCAGTACTGAGCAGCTCCACCCTGTTGTGAGGGTTTATTTAGCAATTAATTTAGTAATAGTGTTGGACCTAGCAGGAAGGGCTGGAGCATTCCAAGATGGAATGAAGGAGCAGGAAGTGGGCTTGTGCTCTGAGAGAGACTCTATTAGTGGTTGGACATAACTGTTGCTAACCCTGGGAGATCTCAGAGTTAGGGAAAAACTGCATTCTGATTCCCCGGGATCCTGAGAGGTGGAGGTTTTCAGCAAGTGGCCAACTGACCTGCAGAGCTACACCAAGTGGGAAGTGGTTTGGGATCTGGTGGACAGCATCTCAAGCTCACTCTCCCTACCTGAGTACCTTGGATCACCTTGGCTCTTGGCATCCTGTGACCATCCTTGGATTACCGTGAGACCCCAATTGCCCTTTACCTGTGCTGACCAAATCTGGCTGGAACCAGGTTTGAAGGAGCCTTCCCTGTGACTCCAGTACTGCTCCTTTGGGCCCCGCCTGGCTTAGGTCAATTAGGATAGAGTAGTTAAGTCCTTCCCTGCCCCCTGTGTTTTGCCCTTAGGTTTTCAAGTGTAGAAATCCCCTAACCCATCCTTTATTTAGTTTCCCTCAAATAAACTGCATAAACTTTACCTTTGCCTGCTGGTTCCATAGACCCTGGCCTAGGGTGAGCTGGGTGTCTGTTGGGCCAACTGCCATTCTTGTGTCTGATAAAACAGTGAACCCTGGTCTTCCTATCCTGGTTGGTCCTGTCTCTCCTTCAAACCAGTGTGTAGGGGCAGCTGGGTAGCTCAGTGGATTGAGAGCCAGGCCTAGAGACGGGAGGTCCTAGGTTCAAATCTGGCCTCAGACACTTCCCAGCTGTGTGACCCTGGGCAAGTCACTTGACCCCCATTGCCTACCCTTACCAATCTTCCACCTATAAATCAATACACAGAAGTTAAGGGTTTAAAAAATTAAAAAAAAAAACAAACCAGTGTGTACCCACAAACCATTTAGTTTCCTCATTTGTAAAATGGGATTGATAATAGCTTCTCCTCCCAGGGATTTTATGCACATCCAGTGAGTCCACATATCTCAAGGACTCTGCAGGCTGCCAATTAGAATCTCATGTCAGGATTAGAATATCATGATCCAGAGGATTGTCTATTCAGAGATGTTCACAGTGTGCTCCAGGAATGGATTAGAAGCCAAAGAGAGAAATGGATGCTTTGGGTGGCATCAGCACCCCTCTCCTCCCTCCCCCACAAGGATTTTTCTATTTCTGCTGTTCCTATAGAAGCATCTGAATGTGTGTAGGAAGAGAGAGAGCGAGAGAGAGAGCGAGAGAGAGAGAGAGAGAGAGAGAGAGAGAGAGAGAGAGAGAGAGAGANGAGAGAGAGAGAGAGAGAGAGAGAGAGAGAGAGAGAGAGAGAGAGAGAGAGAGAGAAACTTGTCTTTCCTGGTAGAATTGAAGTTCCTTGTGAGAAGGGAATTTTTTTCCCATTGGATTTGGAGCCAGGAAACCTGGGTTCAGGTTTCACCTCTGACACTTCATTAGATGTGAGGCCCCAAAGGAATCACTTCTTGTCTCTCAGCCTGGGGTTCCTCGCCTGTAAGATGGGATGATGATAGCATCCCGCCAGGATGGTCGTAAGCAGCAAATGACAGTGTTTGTAAAATGGTTTGCACGCTGTAGTTGTGGAACATGATCGTTGTTATTGTGTTTGCAACCACAGAATCTGGCAGCTAGTCAGTACCTTATCAGTATTCTTTTAATCAATGAATTGCTCCAACCAGGTTGGGGTGAGGCCTGGGTGCCTGGAGGGCTCTTGGCTCCAGTGAACGTAGATGGCTCACTACCTGTTCCCTGATTTGATTCCATGTTGCGTTCCCCACCGAATCCAGCCCTCGGCCATGTGCCTCATTCTGGAGTGAAGAAGAGCCAGTTCCTGATGTCAGATAGTGCTTAGGACGCACATCAATCATCAGTTCGCTTCAATTTGGGTCACTGCCACTAGCTCGATGGGACACAGATCTCCTCCTCTGCGTTCCATGGCTGGGCTTCATCCTCTGCCAGCCCCTGTGACCTCACTCCAAGCTCATGACTCCTACAAACATCAGTTCATTGGTCCTTCATGTCTGTAGGACCTGGCTGGCCCTCTGGGTAGTATAGCAGAACCTGGAATGGACTGGCCATGCTGGGAACATCTCCTAGGGTTGAGGAAAAGGCCAGGGGGGTTGTGAATGTTTGCCCGGAGCATGGAAAACCTCAGTTTTCTGAAACTGAAACACAATGAAAACATTCCTCATTCATTTTAGTGGACTGCAAACCAGTCAGCTGGAGAGATGGAAATGGACCTTCCTTATGGGAAATGGACCTTTATTGGAGGATTTGCCTCTCCTCCAGGGGCAGCTCACTGGGTGGGGAAGGCTTTGGTTTGCATGTGGTTTGGGGAGGGTTTGTGATGTCTGAATGAAGAGCTGCACTTGGAATCAGGGTCAGCTGAGGTGGGGAGGAGGGAGGGGTAGGATCCTCCTTCCCCATCCTTATTCACATTTATCAGGTAGCCACCATTCCGGTGGCTGTTGTTTGGTTGTTTGCAGACATCCAGGACGTTCTCTTTTCATTCTCATCGGATTTGAGTGACTGGTTCTATCCTTTCTCTTCTTCCCGATTCCTGACCTTACATGTGAGGCACCAAAAGGTTAAGAGGCCGCATGGCTAGTAATAACCTGTGTCTGAGGCAAGATTCAAAGTCCACACCTTACTCAAATGATTTAACATAGAAGTCTAACGAATATAAATGCAGAGAATCCCCAAGAGCCCCGAACA
>NC_058132.1:198795-225225 GCF_016433145.1 Gracilinanus agilis
TCCCAGCCCCCAGCGCCATCCTGGCTCCGAGCCTCGGGCTTCCCTGCGGTGACCTGTGTGAACCTCGTCCTGCTTCCCGGCCCTCCCTGTGCGCCCATCACGCCTCCTTCCCGGTGTGGAAAGGAATTCTTTATTCCTATTGAATTGAAGGGGGGCCTGGAGGTCCTCCTGCCCTAGAGATGGGAAGGGATTAAGTAGCTGCAGTGACAGGAAGTAGGCCCGGGAGCCCCCTGCTGGGCCAGGTCAGTTGCAGGCTGTTTATTGCTGACAGTTGCTGGGTCAGTTGCTGACAGTGAGGGCTGGCAGTTGCGGGAAGTTGGCTGCTGGAGGTTGGTTGCTGGAATATAAAGGTGGGCCTGAGCTCCGTGAGAGGGTTTTTGGCTTTAGCCTTTAGAGAGCGTTTTGCATTTGGGATCTCTAGGGAGCAGGAGGTCTGTCTCTGAGGCAAAGATCTGCTGGCAGTTGGGCTGCTGGAGAAAACCTATTGAAGGAGTGAGGGAGTGGTGGCTATCCATTATTTTAGGGAGTTCAGTCCTTAGTGAGTCGTTTTTAGATAGGGGAGGCCAGGTAGAAGAAATTGTCCTGAGAAGTCAGAGGGAGCAGCTGGGTGGCTCAGTGGATGGAGAACCAGGCCTAGAGGCAGGAGGTCCTGGGTTCAAATTTGACCTGAAACATTTCCTAGCTGTATAACCCTGGACAAGTCACTTAACCTCCATTGACTAGCCTTTATCCCTCTTCCGCCTTAGAACCAATACAGAGTATTGACTCTAAGACAGAAGGTGACGATTTAAAAAGGAGACAGAGGCTGTGTGAGGAATTTTAGGGATATTTATAGGGTGGAAGATGAGTCATCTCTCTCTCCTCTCTTCTGTCTTTCTATTGGAGCTTTGTAGGCTGGCTGTTATTATGGGTAGAGAGAGGCAATTTTAGGTAGTTATACATAGTTATGGGTAGTTATAGGGTAACTAGTATAGGCATTAGGACATGTTCTTTCTCTGCCTCTTTCCTGTATATCCCTCCTTTACTATATTCATTTTCCTCTATTCTTTTACTGTCTCTATTTTAGTTAAACGAAATTGTTCATTGGTAAAAGCTGCTCCAAGTTTGCCTTTTCTCTGGCTTGAAGAGATGATATTGATTTACAACTATCTTCCCATTCACACTTACATTATTAAAAGCTGCTCCCTTATTTTGCCAAAACCCCATTTTAACCCTTACACTGATTTCCTGCTCCTACTTTTGTCAAAGCCATCCAGACCCCCTTCCCTGTCAGGGGGCTGAAGCCTCTTTCTTTGCCCACTCTCAGATTTCCCCTCCCCATTTCCTGTCAGTTCCTTCCACAGCAACCCCCACCCCCACCTTCCCTAGATCAGTGAGTCAATCTGTTATCTAGTTAATGGATTACTTCAGGCTTCGAGGTGGCCTGGTGGGAAAGAGAGGAACTACAAAATGGAATGACTTGGGCTCCTTTGCTACCTCTGCAGGGATCCTGGAGCCACAGAGAATGGCCTTTGGGAGCGACAGACGTCCAGCCCAGGTGAGTGTGTTTCATTCACAGATTTGACCAACATCAGCCAATGAGGGAATTTCATTCATCATAAAGGGCTTGTTATGGAGATGGCAATACCTTACTTGGAGATCATTTCTTACATAAAATAGACTTGAAACAGAACACAGTAGGAGCAACACTTTCCTGCTCTGCTACTCTGTGTTCAAACGATTTCACTGGCACTTTGGTATCTCAGGCACTAAAGCTTCCCCCAGAATTACTGACCTGCCATGTTTGATTTCTCCTTTTTTAAAATAACTGACAAGGGTGGGCAGCTGGGTAGCTCAGTGGATTGAGAGCCAGGCCTCCAGATGGGAGGTCCTAAGTTTAAATCCAGCCTCAGACACTTCCCAGCTATGTAACCCTGGGCAAGTCACTTCACCCCTATTGCCTACCCTTACCACTCTCCTGCCTTGGAGCCAATATACAGTATTGACTCCAAGACGGAAGATAAGGGTTTAAAAAAATAAAATAAAATAAAATAAAATTACTGACAATGACCACCATTTCCCTCAGTCTTTATTGCTAGGGATCATGTCTTTGCTCTCTTTCAGATTACCCATCAGCGCGCGCGCACACACACACACACACACACTTTCTCTTTGTTTCTTTTCACCAAGTAGTTCTTCATTATAGCAACTGTAGGTCCATGAAAACCTATTCACAAAGTCTGGACGGGCCTGAAGCAGAGTCCTGAAGGTTTCCCCTAGTCTGTGCTTTGATTAGAGAAGAAATGATGCTCCTCTTTTCCTTCTGCCTCAAGTCACACAGATCTTCCCAGGTTCTCTGGCTCCTTCCTCTTTAACATTTCTTTGGTCTAGTCAATGAGTGTGTAGAAAAGCCCACCTCTGTGCCAGGCACTATTCAAAGCAAGGAAAGAAAAAACATGGCGTGTCCTCCAGGTCCCCTCCCAGTCTGAGGGAGGAGGTAGACCTGCAGCTTTGTGTATGCCAACAAGCTCTAGGAAAGGTTTAGGGGAGGTATTGTGAGAGGGAAGGCTCTGACCAAGAATCATTGGTTCAGAAGGTGAAAATGTAGCTGAGACTTGAGGAATGCTCAGAGACCACAATGACGATGGAGAACATTCTCATCCCAGGAGACAGCCAATGGAAAGGCACAGAATTGGTCAAAATGTTTATTGAGAGGGCCCATCTCACAATAAAGCCAGACTCTGGTTAGTGACCAAAGACAGCCTTGTGAGTGGCCTCCTCATATAGGGCTGTTTTACAGAGCAGATGTCAAGGAAAGCAGGTGTCCAAGTCCAGTGGATCATCCAATGTGTCCAGTCATGGATCTCAGCCCCTTATCTTGGTCCTGCAATGGCCACTCATGGCACTGACGTAGCCTCCACCTTTAGCATGAGTGGACTGCACATTGTGAGGATTCAGCTGCGGCCAGCCTACAAATAGGCTCTTCTGAACAGTGAGGAGGCCGTAACATGTGGATTGAGCCCCAGTCTTTGGCCCAGTGTGGCACCAGAGCAGAGGAGAAGGCTGGACAGCCGAGTGAGCTAGTAGGACGGGGCCAGGCAATATCAGTACAGAATAGCTATCGAGTATTACAGAATTATAGATCATCCCAATCATAAGGGGTTTGGGACTTTCTATTCACAGCTGTGAGCACTGAATACCCTCCCAGCTGCTACAGTTGTGCTCCATTTTTGTAAGGATTGTTTGGAGCTGAATTTATGCATGTCTTTATGGGCTTTGGGAGATTGATCCGCAGACACTATATTCATATTTTAGTTATTTGAAATAGGATTTCCCTCTCTATTATTCCTTTTTTTGGTCAGTTTTTCTTATGCACTCCCTCTGTCCCT
This sequence comes from Gracilinanus agilis, assembly GCF_016433145.1. Taxonomy (NCBI): domain Eukaryota; kingdom Metazoa; phylum Chordata; class Mammalia; order Didelphimorphia; family Didelphidae; genus Gracilinanus; species Gracilinanus agilis. The sequence continues at coordinate 202,164 of NC_058132.1, forward strand.
TCCCCAAACCATAGAAGGCATCTCCTAAGAAAAATATATCTATTATAATCCTCTGTGGCTACAGAGTTGAGCAACCTGAGTTTGGCCATTAGGGCTGAACCATCAGGCCAAACTTGGACTGAATAAGATCTGGAAACCTCTAATCAACAATTACCAGGAGGCAGTTCTTAATATAAATGAGAAAAATATTGGGAAATAGGATATTTAGTTAGACTTGGGTAAGACGGGATTAGGGAGCTGTAGAAGGTTTCAAGGTCACTGGAAACAAGAAGCAGAGCTTCGAGGCTCAGAAGGGAGTGGGAAGAGCTTAGGAACCCCTGGATAGAGGGAACCCCTTTTACCTCAACCCAGTTTCTGCCTTTCCTTATATAATCTTGGATATTTATATTAAATAAGGCTTTGTTTGCTACTCTGCCTCTAGGCCTCAAGCTCACCTCAACTGAAATGCAGTCAGATTCCTTTCAATAACACAGAAGGGCTTGTGGACAAAGTTCACAATCAACCTTTACAGTATATATTATATGTTTTTTCTCACCATCTATTCATTCTTTCCCTGGAAGTGACGTTCACAAGCTCTTCTTCAATGATTCATCCTGTAGATATAAGATACTCTTCCTTATTTCATGGAAGCCTGCAAAGAGCCCCTCTGACCCAGACATGCCACTGCCAGGTGGTCTGCCAAAGAGATCAATGAAAAGGGTGAAGGATGCATAGGAGCAGCCATAGTTGTAGTGGCTCCTTTGGGGGTAGCAAAGAGCTGGAATTCAAAGAGCCCACTCTTCCTTTGGGGGAGGTGGGATGACTTGGTGAAATGAAATGAAAACCAGCCAGAGTGCCAGTGGAATTGCAGAGGCTGTTCTTTCTAATGCCATCTGCTGATTTTTATTTTAACACCCTTTTTTTCTTTATGATCTCATACAGGTTTTGATTTTCCCATACATTGAAAATCACATATTAACTTCTGAAACATCCTATGATTGGTATTTACTAATTATCTTACTGTGGTTAAACAAAGGAGCTTGTCAAGAATTATTCATTACAGAATGGCTTAGTTGGAACTTATTGTTTTCAGCCATCCATAAGGTACAAGAACATCATTTCCTAGCTAAGCATAATAGTTGGTTATATTTTAACTAATTAAATTATGTATATTGTTATGTTATACTATTCATACCTACCATCAATCAAAGAGCTAATTATGGTAGTTGATTACATCAAATAAGATACAATAATATCAGTCTGATCCAAATTTTGCTCCTATTATGTTCTTTCATATTTCTCAATTTTTTTTTAAAGTATTTTTGCTGTTCGTTCTGCTACAGGGTCAATAAGAATGCAGTTCTGGAAGGGTGATTCTGGGCTATTTTGTCATTCCCCTGTTTTCCTTGTGTTTCACTGTTTCCTTGGTCTGTGGGAGTTTGGGAGCAAACCCAGGCCAGGTACTTTCTTGCTGGAGAATTTAGAAACTTGCATTAACTCACTAACTGCTTGTTTTTTGCTGAGCTGATTCTAGGGAAAGTTTCTATACTCTGGAGGTTTGTTTAGGGGGTTATTTTGGGATAGTGAGTAGTCTGTGGCTGTGGTTGTTCTTGCCATGAACCTATATTGTTTTTCTGTGTCTCCCTAGGGCTGAATAAGGATACTGATTGCAATTAGTTTCAATGCAAGTGATGTCACTGTAAAAAGAGTCACATAGGGGAAACTGAGTGTGGAATTTCCATCCTCCTGACAACCTGCTATGCTGACTTTTCAGAGCTGGTGACGAGCTGTGCTAAACATCACGGCTTTGATGGCTTCCTGCATTTCCCCTTTTTCTTTTTAATTGCAGTGATTTCAATTCAATCTGGACTTGAGGTATATTAGAGTTTAGGGATCTGAAAATAACTGGGAAGCAGAAGAGAACAAGGAACAAGGCAAGGGCAAATCCACAGACACTCAGGGTATGTAGCAAATCATTATTGGAGATGAGGGGTGAGACACTATTTTAAAAGGAAGATGCTATACAGGAGGCCAAATAGAGGGAGGAAATTTTCCTAATCAAATCTGCAATAAATATTTGGCATAAGGTGTCTGTGCTAAGTGTGGATCTATTATGCTATGTTTTCTTCTGGTGGAAATGAGTATGGGGTTAAGTAGCTAATAGAAGGAGAAAAGCACCTTGAAAATTTACATTTGTTACAGACATAGTGTAATATGGGAATAAAGCAAGTGCATGGGGTTTGTGGGTCCCCAAGTCAGTAGGTGGGAAAAGAGGGTACAATGGTGGAGGTAGTAAATTGAGGTGGTAGGAGATATAAGGGAACACTGAGTTTAGGGAAATATAAGATGATGGAGTATAATGAGCGGCAAGGGGAGACAATGAGGTAGTTGGGCAGGCAGCTGCAACAGGGAGATACAGACTGGGTACACAGGCTTGAGACAGAGACACTGAAGGGAAACAGGCTGAACCCTTCAGGTAGGAAGGGCACTTCTACAGACAAAGGTTGGGGCCAGTCAGAAATGGCTTGAAACTAACTAGAGGGCTTTCTAGTCAGTTTCTCAGGTTCACAAAGACACAGTCTCAAGGCTCTTCCCTGTCTGTGAAATAGACGGGCTTCTCAGAGGAAGTATAGAGATCACCACTTCCTCCAAGAAGGACGCCTCCAGCTCCCCTCAGGAACCAAAGAGAAACTATTCCTTTCTCTCCTTATCCCTCTTTTATCATTCAACCAATGATTTAGCATAAGGTTTGATTAAATGACAACAGGGTTTATTAAGTTTCAGGGTTGATTATAAAGGACAGAAGGATACAAGGTTTCTCTAACAACTGCCTAGGGAGAAGCTCCAGGTGGGGGAGGGACACAAGAATGGGAGACTGAGAAAGGGCCTGCTCTCACTCAGCCCCAGAAGGTTTTGTTACCTTTAAGGTTAAGAAAGTTATACACAGTGAATCAGGAGATAATTTGTATCAAGGGTAAGCCCTACTTGTCTATTGGGGAAAACTTAGTCTTCAAAGTTTGATTGCTACCACCCAAATCCACCCTTCTCCCAAAACCCATAGGAAATTAGGAAAGGAAATGGGGATTGAAATAGGGAAGGCCAGGGAGATCCAGAGGAATTAGCTAAACTACAAAATCTCAAGAGAAAAGGCACAGATTCAAGTCCAGGTTTCAGCCCAAAGTCCGAGCTCAGTTGGCCCTTCCACTCTGTCCAAGCCTTCGGGATCAACTGCCCCTAGTCAGGGTTCTAAACCCTCTTAACTGCCAGAAATTCTACAGTTAGCCTTTTGCAGGGTTGATTGTACCACTGCACTACATTTTGCTCATTTCTCTTTTTCTAAATTTGCATCTTGCAACATTTTCTGGTTACTAAGTTCTAAGGGATTACTACTCTTATTCTAAGCTAAATTCTAACTAAGCTCTAAGTTTGCAAAATAAGTTTGCAAAATAAGAAAAAGGATTGCTATCTCCTAAACTATGCGAAGACTAGACTAAGCTAAACTAGGACAGGTTACGGTAAAGGCATAGGAAAGGAATGGGGATTTAAGTTTTGCAAAAAAAAAAAAAAATTTTGAACAGAAAGGAAAAGCAAAATAAATGTAAACATTCACAAACATTCTTAAACCTAACATTTGCTAACTAGAACAAAGTAATGAATTCTATCTATGTATCTATCTAATTTTATGAACTAACAAGAAAAATATTAACTAAGAAAAAATTTTGCAATCTAAGCTCCTAAATTCTAGTTCACTTTCTAAAATTAGTATATGAATATGTTAGTACACTTATGTCTATGTTAGAAATGTTAGTAAGAATAAGTAAGGCTATAATTATTTGTAAGTCTCTTGGTCAAACCATAGACTTAAGCTATGTACAATATTTACAAAGAAAGTTTAGAAAAATCTGTCCCTGTTCTAACTTATCAAACTAACTAAACTATCCCTGTGTGTTAGTAAAATTTTTTGCTAAGGATTAGTAAGCAAATTTTACATATTTACACGAAGTGTCAGGTGGTTTGAGTGGAAGGCGTCTGAGCCAAAGAGAAAATTCTGTGCTAAAGCAGACATGCTCTTCTCTCTTAAGTGTAAGGTTAGTGTTTCACATGTAGATGTGAAGTCAGGAAAATGTTTTATGTGTTGTCTAGCATGACTTATCCATGTAATGAGGTGTTAAATACTTACTCCACCGGAATTCTTTTGCAAAGTGCATGTACTGCTTGGATGGAATCTAAAGTATTGTATGTATTGAGAATTCTGTTGGGTGTAAGTTATTTTCTTCAAATATGTGTGTCAAATGCTGACCTGATGCTCCTCTTCACAGTGTGGATGTCCTTCTAAAATTGGTGTATTCGGTCACAGATGTCTTTTGTAGTTCTCAGGTTTGCTGTCCTTGTGAAGATCTGCAAAGTCATCAATGCCTCACTTGTGTCGTTTGATATTATCCCATGCTTGTCAACTTGCACTGGAATTGCTGTTTTGTTGTGTTGACTTGTGTCATTTGATGCACCCGCGCTTGTCATCTTGCACTGGAACTGATGTTTGGGTGTGTTGCCTTGTGTCAGGAACACAGTTCTATCAAACATGAATAACCTTTCTTCTTTCTTTTTTCTTTGCGGTTTAATAAAGAGGATTATAGGTAACAACAGAGTTCATGATTAAGTCTTTGTGCTTTCATTTATTTGTTGTCAACAGTTTCTAGATTTGGGATTGATTGCAAATCAAATGTTGTGTCTTCTTCTTTTGTTGATTCATTTTCATTTTCATAATTATTTATAGATGATTCTTCTAAGCGATTGGGATTGGGATAATCATTTGGGTATGAAATTTGGTGTAATATCTGATTGTTTACTGACTCTTGGTCTAATCCTGGTTCTGATTCATGCTTTGATTGTTGTTCTGATTGCTGCTCTAGTTCTATGGTCTCACGTATAGGCTGTGGACTTTCTGAGGACTTATTTGACTGATTGGTTGGTGCTAGTTGATCTTTGTGCTGTATAGTATCTGGGTCTTGTAGTTGTTGCTGGGACATGGTTTTGCTGGCTTGACATGGGTGACATGGAACCAAGGATCCTTTCCTTTAATTTTGATTGCACTCGGAGTAATTAGAATTATTTGGAAAAGTCCAAGCCACTTGGGTTCTAACACAGACGTCCTAGCGAAGTTTCTGGTGTAAACATAATCTCCGGGTTGGAAGTTGTGTAGATTAAAATCAAAGGGTACTCTTTGATGTATCAAGCCTAATTTATGGAATTGATTTAATCATTGCTTGAGTAATTTAATATATTCATAGAGTTTGCATTCCATACCCAGGTGTGATAATTTGTGAATGCTTTGAGGTGATTTGCCATGGAAAGGTGGATGTCCATACAGCATTTCGAACGGAGATAAGTGTGTAATGCTGTTGTGTTGGCATCTGTAAGAGGGAGATTTAAGGTATGTATAGATATATATTTAAAGTGTGGCCACCAGGAATCAGCAATTCAGGTTGATTCCGTAATTAAATTAGACCCAAGTCAGGATCAGGTTAAGGTAGTTTATTTACAATTAGGAAGGTAAAAGGTAAGGAAATAGAGTGAGGGAGAGGCTAGTCCAGGCCTGCAGAGGCCTGGACAGAGAGAGAAGGTTAGAAGGCTAAATAAATGAAGCTACAAGCCACAAGGCTTAGCAATCAGATAGGCTAGAGCCTATTTAAAGGTAGAGTTTGGAAACGCCAAGCTAGGCCCAAGGAAGTCAGCCTAACTTACCCACGTGACCATGCTGAATAGAAGCTGCCTGAGGTCTCCTCAGAGATCCTTCAGCACCAAGTTCAAAGCGGGAACTTTTTCTACAGGAAGTAACCAACATACTTAAAGAGACAGTGTCTTTCGTCACTTCCCGTGGGTCCACCTCTAATTCAAGTGGACAAATGGCAGTCTCTACACTGATTTGGACAGCCCAAAGGGCAGTCCCTAGTTCTTGATTTGTTACTTATTGTCATGTGTGGGTAACTCATCTCCCTCCCCACTGAGGGAGGCGGGGATGATAATTCTCGGGTAGGTAGAGTTTAGGCTATGAATGGACTAGAGCTAATTCTATTTACACACATCTTAGGTGGAATAGTGCTAATGGTAATGCATCAGGCCATTTCATGTGAGATTCTGCACAGATTTTTGCTACTAGAGTCTTCAAAGATTTATTCATTCATGCATTCAATCTGCCCGCTCTACTACGGTCTATATATTGAGTGAAGATGCTGTTTGACTCCTAAGGTTTCATAAACTGTAGCTAAAATTTTATTCGTGAAATGGGACCCAGAATCTGATGCAATTTGTAGAGGGATAGAGAATCTGGGCATCAATTCTCTCAGTAAGATTTTCACAACAAACCCTGAGGTGTTAGGTTTTGCTGGAAAAGCTTCTGGCCACTTAGTTAATCTATCCACCATCACTAAAGCATATCTGTAACCTTGACTCCTTGGCATTGTGATGTAATCAATTCATAGGCATTCGAATGGTGTATAAGCTAATGGTTTGCCTCCCAGACTGTGGACTTTTGTAATTGTCTACTTGAATTGTATACAAATTCTTCACCTCTGTGAAACTCTCATAGCAACTTCATATATGCCCCTTGCATTCCAATACCTATTTATAGAATCTGCCATGCCCAGACTTCCACAATGGCCTTTCTGGTGTAGTGCATTGCAAAAGGTGAAATATAGGGATTTAGGTAACATAGGTTTTCCATTTGCTCCCAGCCAAACTCTGTTAACAAGGTATGCACCGTGATGTTTCTTCCAATCCTTCACATTCTTTGGGGAGTATGTGTTTTTGAGATCATCTTCTTCTACCAAAGATAAGTTCAGAATTGTAAGTGGTCCATACTTCGCTGCGTATTTAGCTGTGATATCTGCACGTTTGTTCCCTAATTCCACTGGTCCTTGGATTTTGGTATGAGCTTTGCAATGAAAGACTGACACTTGGGCTGATAATTGGATTGCATCCAACAACTGACTGATTAAATTCCCATATGCTATTTGTTTGCCACTGGATGTAATGAAGCCTCGATTTTTCTGGATCTCAGCAGAATGATGCACAACTGAAAAAGCATAATTCAAGTCGGTAAAAATGTTTGCTTTGCGATTTTTCGGCAAGTTTCAGGGATATTGGCTTGTAGTTTACAGTCCTCGTTCTCTCAGTCCTCTCTGCAGCCTTTGGTGCTTTAGCTAGTCTCACTTCTTTGATACCCTCTTCTCTTTAGGTTGTTAGGATACTGGTCTCTCCTGGTTTACCTCCTACCTCTCTGATCTCTGCTTCTCTGTCTTTGCTGCATCCTCCTCCAGATCACACCTTGTAACAGTAAGGCTAGGATGAGGGTGTCCCTCAGGGTCCTAATTTTAGTCCTCAGCTCTGCCTCTAGATTTCTTTCATTGGTGATCTCCTCAATGAGCAGGGATGGAATCACCATCCCTGCTGATGAGTCTCAGATGGACATCATCTGCCCTAATGTCTCTGCTGACTTCCAGACTTGCATCTCAGATTTCCCTACTGATATTTCAAACTGCACAACCTGTGAGCATCTGAAACTCAGTGTGTCCAAAACAGAAACTGTTCTCTCTCAATCAGACATAACCCCCACCTTCTCTGCTGCACCCTCCTTGTCCCTCAGGCTCAAAACCATAGGCGTCTCCTCTGACTCCTCACTGGCTCTCATCCCACATAGCCAATATAGTGCCCAGACCTGCCAGTTTCACCTTTGCAGCATCTCCTTCTGTCCTGTGTCCCTGCCATCCTCCTGGTGGGGCCCCAATCACATCATGCCTGGATTATTCAGACAGTGGGTGGTGGGTCTGCCCAGCTCAGGAGTCTCCACTCCAAATCATTCTCTATTCAGCCACTGGAGTCATTTTCCTAGAATGCAGTTCTGGTTGTGTCACTCCCCTACTCCATAGGCTGCATTGGCTCCCTATTGCCTCAGGGATCCAATACATCATGTCCTGCTAGCCAGTCTTCTTATACCTTTCGCCCCAATATGTATTCTTCAATCCAGTGGCACTGGCCTCGGGAATTCTTTTAGCTGCAGGTTTGTTGGGTTTTTTAACCCCTTCCCTACTTTCTTAGAATTTATATGAATTATCAGTTCAAAGGCAGAAGAGTGGGAAGGGCTAACCAATGTTAGTGACTTCCCAGGGTAACATAGCGAGGAAATGCCTAAGGCCAGATTTGAAACCAGAACATCTTATCTCTAGGCCTATTTCTCTATCCATTGAACTGCCCCAAAATAGAAGAGTGTTTTTGAACCCTTACTTTCCATCCTAGTGTCAGTTCTTATATAGAAGAACAAGAAGGACTAAGCAATCAGGATTAACTGACTTGTCCAGGTTCACATAGCAAGGACATGTCTGAGGTCAGATTTAAACCCGGGGCCTCCCAACTCCAGATCAGGCCATCTCTTCAATGGGTGGCCCAGCTGCCTCTGGCTCCAAGCATTATCAGTGGCTGCACCCCATGCCTGGAATATTTCTTACTTCCGAGTTCAGAACACTGACCTCACTTCCCTTAAGTCCTAACTAAAAATCTTCTACAGGAACCCTAACTTTAGATCCAGTGAATTAGAGAGTCTTCATTCTTTTCATTATTCCTGTTTCTCCTATGCAAAAGTTGTTTATATATATATATATATATTTGGCCTACAGTCTCCGTCCCCCATGGTCTCCCTCCTCCATTGGGTTGTAAGCTCCTTGAGGACAAGGGTTGTCTTCCGCCTTTTGGGGGATCCCCAGGGCTTAGCATAGAGCCTGGTGCATAAAAGGCACTGAATGCAGATGGAATGGAATTGAACATTTCTAGTCCTTGGTATGACCTGAGTACATCCCTCTCCTGTCTGTCTCTTCCTCCTCTCCCGTTCTGTCCTGTGTAGCACAAAAGAAGCATTCACTGTAGAAGGGATGTCCCAAGACTCTTCCTGTGATCCCCTCCATCTTTGTCTTTGCTGTTACCCTACCAGGTTTCCTCATTCATCTCACTCTTCTTGTGCAGTTTTAGAAAGAAGCCTCTTCCTCCTTCTTCTGTTGTTCCTCTGCTGCAATTGTTGTCTTGAGTTATTCACTGCTGTGTTGTGCTGTTTAGGGTTTTCATGAAGCAAATTTCAGGTTTTCTTTCAAAAAATATTTCAGGTTCCTCTTCATTAGTGAAATTTAATTTTTAGCCAATTTTGTTCAACTCACATTTTCATGTGTTGGGAGTGAAACTTAACCAAAGGGTAAACTGAGACAATTCTCCAAGCAGATAAACAGAGGCATTCAGCCTGTCAATAAAGAAGTCAATAGCTTCCCTCTATTTGATATCTCACCCTTTTATAGGTTTAGGGGACACAGAACAAAAAACAGAATAGATGATATAGAATTGAGGGCAACAAAACTGGTTTCACGACTGGGATAGAGAAACACTTGGATTGACTTCAAGTTGGGTAAAGAGGGGCCAGCCAGCATTTGAGTCCAAATCCCTGGCTTCATACAACAAACTAGACATCTTTGAGTGATTGTTTGATTGTTTAAAAGTACTAAAACTGACTCCCTATGACTCACCTGAATCTTCCATGGTCAGCTAATACCAAGAAACAAAAACAGAACAGAGATTAAATGCACAAGATCTGGATTTTATACTTGGCGTAGTACAGATCAGCTGAATACTGAACCAAGTCAAGAGACAGAGAACCATGCCTCAGGCAAGTATGAGACAAAAGCAATTTATTATAAATAGGATCAGTAAATAAATGATACAAGATCAATTCAGTCTTCTCATAGGATGGGTCACTCTAGGCTGCATCCTAAGTTCCATTGCTTTTTGGAACACATTCTTTCATTGCTCCTGGATTTGGAATAGTCTTGTGTTATTCCAGTATCATTTCCCTTGTATCTGCAGGTCCTTCTCCTGATGGCTTGTAGCACTTTTTTTTTCTTAATTAAACTGTTCGATGTTACCACTACCTGACTTGGAGTTAGTAGCCTTTGGTTTCGTCCTGAAGACAATCTTTGGATTCTTCCCACTTGAATTTCATGGTCTATGTTCAGAAGTTCTAGCCAACTGTTTTTGATTTTTATTTTCATTATTGTGTTATGCAGCGGTGTTCTTCTGGGTGACCTATCATCTTTCAGTTGTCTATGTTTATCCTGCCTTTGAGATCAGTATATTTTGCTTTGGAAGTAGCAAGATTGTCTTTGAATATTCTTTATTTTTTTCTAAGTCTTTCCCTTCTGTGGATTTCCATTGCAAATCTATTGTTCTCTCTTTTGCTTTCTTTGGGGAGGCTCACCTTGGCAGATTCAAAATTTTTTGTTCTCTTAGCCTCAGGGTTCTAACAATCTCATAGAGGAAGATAATACACAAAAGAGAGATGAAAAGGGGTTGTGGCAGGGAGAGAGGGTGCCCATATCAAGGGCATGGTGCAGAAATCAGTGAGAGAAAAGAAAAAAGCCAAAAAGAGATCAGGGTGAGAAATAAGATATTTGAGATTAACTTTCTCCATTAAATGAGGTTTGGAGTTCATTACTTCACCCCATGGTGGTGACAAATAGATGTTGGAGATTTGAGAAAGAGGTTTGGAATGGCATCTGTTGAATTTGAGTCAGGGAATCAATTATCAGTCCATAAGAGGACTGACTGCCTTTCTTTGCTGAGAACCCACACAATGAGTATGATACAACAAAGAAGAATGACTCAAGATCCTAGAGAAAAGATTCATAAATTCTTGGTAAAATATAAAAAATAGCAATAAATCCCTCAATTGTTCAGAAGTAAATGAATAGAAAAAAGGAAGTGAAATGTAAGAACAGTCCAGGCACACTGGCCAAACACATTTTGCATAGAGCCGGTTAGAGATATAGATGACTCCTACAAATTATATGGATATTTTCATATCTGGCCAATCTCTCCTTCAGATTATACATCAGTAGCACTGTTAACTCATTATCTTGACTCGAACTCTTTGAAATTTCTCGTTCTAGCTATATCTTAAAATCTTTTCTTTAAATCTTTTCTTTCTCACAAAGTGACAACATTTTTTCTGATGAATAAGCTCAGAGGATACACAAATTAATTAAATATTGCTTTTTATTGAATAAAGGAACTCTTCCTACTGCATCATAATCACCCTTATTTTTGTATAATGAAATATAATTAAGAAACATATGCCATATACAAATGGAAGCAATCATAAAGCAAAGCTTTTCACTGGAAACAATCCTACCCAGAATAAACTCAAGATCTGAATGGAATAACAGACAAGAATCCTTCACTTGTCTGAAAACCAACCCAGATCACTCAGTCAAGTCTACCAGATCAGATTTGATTTCAGCCATGCAGAAAACAGACTAGAACTTTTCTGTTGCTTTGTTCTCTTTTAAGGCATCCCATAGAACTCTCTTCCCTCCAGAATATACAGCACTTGAAAGATTCTCACAAACTCTTCACAGATTTTTTTTAGAATATGTAACTTATAAGTTCTAGTAAGAAAGAATTTTTTCCTCGCTCTCTCTTTCCTCCTCCACAGATCCACACACCTCACAGATAGAACACAGACTTGCTCCATGATTTCATAGGACGATACATTCTGTGGCAAAAATTTATTAGATGAGACCCAAAAAAGTGAACCAAAGTCTCCAAGCCTATGTATTGAGAAAGGCCCAGTCTCACAGTAAAGCCGGACTCTGGTCAGCAACTGAAGACCCTGAGCCTTGTGAGGGGCCTCCTTATATACCTACAATCTTGTTGCTGAAGATACGCTTTTTCAGGTTGCTCACGAAATCAAGTATTCCTAAGCATCAGGTACAGACAGCAAAAATTAAAAAAGATATGAAATAAACTTTGTTCTAAAAATACATGGATGTGTTTGAATACCAGCTTCATGTAATACAGCATGGGGGTGGGGGAGCAAAGTTATACCAGCTGTGTGATTTACTTTAAAAAATTATTCGTTTTAGAAAATTTAAGGTCTATGATCACAAAATAAGTAAATTAGGAAAGACTGGTAATACTAAAGTAATCCTGAGGGAGTTAGAGGATTTCACAGTGACAATTCCATAGTTAGACGCTCCTTGGTGTTATTCTAATGAGATCTGTTTTCTCCAAATTCCACTGAGCTCTTAAAGACTATGGTTTCAAGTGTGGACTGACCTTTGTAAAGGATTAGTGCAGACCTTCTCTGTGCTTTGATTTCCTCCTAATAGATGAGAGTCATTAATCCTGATGTGTATTTCAGGCCTCTGTGCTATGACTTTTGATGATTTAGGAGGTGGTGACATTCAAGGATGTGGCTGTGGACTTCACCTGGGAGGAGTGGCGCCTCTTGGCCCCTCCCCAGAAGGAGCTGTACAAGGAGGTGATGCTGGAGAATGCCCGGAACCTGCTCTCTATCGGTAAGGAAAAATCTCCCTGGTAAATGAGTCTGTAATACAATAAAATATCTTGGTTAATAGTAGACAATGTTTCGACCATTTATGCTCGTTTCCCGAGTCCAAGAAACAGGGACCTCCTGCTGCCTAGTTTTCCTATAAAATAGCTTGGCATTGTGTAATAGGAACTTGGAGGTTTCCTTTGGTGCTCCTGAAACTGTATCTTATCAAGTCTAGGGAGCTTCAGATCAGATCAACTAATCTTAAACATTTGTGGGAAGCCATTAAGAGAAATTAGAATCTCAAATAGATATTTTTATCTGGACCCCATCAGAAGGTCAACACAGACGAGCAGAGCCATGTGTCAAACTTTTCTCCCTTTATAGGTTGAGACTGGACTGGGTTACCTGAGATAAAAATCTGATATTCCTCTTTTGACTCCTTTTCATAATTCACACTTTTCTTTAAAAAGCAATATAGTCTTACTGAAAAAGCTTTGAGCTCTCAGTAAATCAGCAGTAAGAGGGTTAACACTGTTCCCCTTTGGCCAGGAATGCAGCTGCCTGGTACAGCCAAGACCGAAACCTTAGCAGAGGCATTTTGCCAAGAATTAAAGTAAACTAATGAGTCTCAAAAATATTGTTTAATACCATCAAGCCTGAGAAATTCAGGGGCTTTCAGTCCTAACAAAATGTCCCAGACTTGACTTAATGATAACACATATAGTTGATAGCTTAGCATAGGTTTTATCTACACCTTGAAGCTTCTAAGGCTTTTGTTTTGTCTATGGTAAAAAATACTGCTCTGTGTAATTGTGGGAAACTTTCTTGAGCTTTTGGGGGAAGGGGATCTTTAACTTTCTATATAATAAACTTGTGACTCCATTGTACTTCGTAGCACTTTGAGCTAACAAGCAATGCTTCAAATCTGTTTCTTTCTTTGCATCTGACAATCACCCTGAGCCACTCAGAAAAGTCTCTGGTTGGTAGAGCAGGATCTCTATAAAACATTATTTGGTCTCACATTTACCTGAACCTGAATTTTGCCTCCCAAACAAATCTCTGAAAACTGTACAGACAGATTTTCCTTATAACTTCTTCATCTTTAGGATGGATCTAGTATTTGAAATATTTTTCTCTTTAATCACCATAAACATTTAACTCTGATATAAGGAATTTCTTAATCTCACTCTGTCTCGTTAGGAGCAGAAAGGTCTAGATTAGAAGAAGTTATATAAATTTTACTCTGTCTCTTTAGGAGCAGAAGTCTTCTCAATATTGCTCCGTTTCTTTAAGAGGCTGACTAGAAAAACTGAAGAGAGTGAGTTCTGGGCTCCATCTTCTCTGGCTGTCTCAGAGAATAGGAGTGCTGTTGGGCACTCTGTCCAGAGATCTGACAGTTTGTGGCAGTTGGAGTTGAGAAAAACAGATTTAAGGAGATTAAAGAAAGGAAAAAACTTATTACTTTAATTTAGGGTTAGATAGAAAGAAAATTATATCTTTAGTCAGTGAGAGTAGGTTTAGGTAGGCCTGCTCTGTCAGGCAAGGAGAAAATGTAGAGAGCAGTTAGATTATAAGGTTTTATTAGAAATTTTATGCAGCATGGAGCTGCATATTTATTATATATACTACAAGACTCATTTCACACAAAAGATCCCCCCCTGAAACTTTGCGTTTGCACAGAAGTTACAAATTATGTCATATCAAAACACAAAAGAAATCATTGGCTTCAGAATAGAACAAGGCCAAGGCTGAATTTTCATTGGGTTCTTATCAGAAAGCCAAGTCAGGGAATATTTTCTCAGGGTTGAATTGCCCCTGCTAAGGTTTTGGCCTTGGCTGTACCAGGCAGCTGCATTCTTGGCCAAAGGGGAAGAGTGTTAACCTCTTAAATGCTCTCCCGCTAGGAACCTAACGCTCTTCAATAAGGCCACAATACTTTTCAACAAGAAATCACAAAGGGGTCAAAAGAGGAGTCCCAGATTTTCATCTATTCTGTTATTGGCTTCCCACAATTTTAGTATAGGGTTTTTACATTTATAGGAATAAGTTACTATAATAGAACTCTATTCTCCATTTTCCTGCCGCCATTTCCTATTCCCTACTATTCCTTAGAATAAACAGTGTCAGTGGTGTACCAAACTGCTTCTGGCCTTCTATCCACCGCCTACAAAATCATTTTACCCCTACAGCTTAAGAATAATCATAACCGCTCATAGGTCCTAGGTGTCCCTCATAGAGCAGATTTGTCCTTAATCTTCCTTCCTATTGCCCTAAACCTCCAGCACAGCTGATAAGAAATAGAAGGAAGGAAATAAGCATTTATAATGACCTTGTCTTGGCCAGGTGCTCTGCCAGGGGTCTTCTTTATATTATGTCACTTCTTCCCACACAAATATCCCCATTTTCAGTTGAGCAAATAGAGATGAGATTAAGTGGCTTGTTCTGAGGCACACTCATAGTTATTGTTGGTGACCAGATTTAAACTAAGACCTTGACTAACCTCAGATCTCTATCCACTGTACTTCTAACAGCCTCTCATTTTGTAATAATGGGAAACTATGGAATGAGTCCATCCTTTTCTGATTCCAAATTGGTTTCATGATCTTCTCCCTACTCCTCTCTCCAAAAATAAATGCTGTGGAATCTATTGTTCAGGGGACCTTGTAAGCATCCTGCTTACATTCCTCAGTCATTGTCAGGAATGATGTTCTAGCTGAGAATTGGGACCAGTGAGGATTTGTTGAGTCACCCATTAGAAGAGGCAGAAACTACCCCATTGAAAAGTACACAAGGTTTATAACAGTTTTGGGGAGTGTTGTGCAATGGGACAAGAGCTGCACCCTCAACATCCCTTTGTCTGGGGCTTTGGATTGATCTAGAACAATAGCCCTTTTACCCAGCTTGTGCTTAGGAGTTTCTGCCAGAATTAAACCCAGCAGGGAGGGGAGTGGACAGAGGATTTGGCTATTGTTCATTACAGGTCCCTCAGCATGAAAACATGGCACATCCTATCCTGGGTTCCTTGCACTACAAATGCTATGAGGTGAAGGCAGACTCATATGCTAACCCCATGAAGGGATTCTCTAAATGGAGTGACTGGATTCATGTGTCTTTCCCTAAAGATAAGTTTCTCTCCATCCTCCTGTTGTGTCCTCCTGTCTGATACTAAGCTAATAACTAAATAATCTTCAAAACACTACTCCCTAACTGATTCCCTGTGCCCAGGGCTTGCAGTTTCCAGAGAAGATGTGATCTCTTATTTTGAGCAAAGGGAAGCCCCGTGGATGCGAGAGCAAGAAAACCTGAGAAACTGCTATCCAGGTGAGTGAGGCATGTGAAGAGGGAATCAACTCTCTTTTGTCTATCAATCAGCTGAAAAATTTAAGTACTCCTACTTAGTACCTTATCAGTCACTAAGTATGAGAGTTCACAAGTCACTTGCTAGAGTGAGTGACAACTCCAGAGGCCACTTCCTACCACCCAACCCCAGTGCTAGGCATATTGAAAGACTGAGATTGGTTCCTGTAAAGTGGGGAAGGGACAGAAAGGGACATGGAAAAAAGACTATAAAAAGTCCTGAAATTCCTTTCCAGTAGACTTCTCCTTTGGAGTTCTTCTTTGGAGTCTCTGCTCCTTGGATCTTCTCCTTTGGACTTCTTTGAAGGATGGTTCCTTGGGGCTTTTTGGCTACGACTTCGACTTCAACTTGGAGCTTTGAGCCTTTGGACTGGAGTTTTTGGCTTCGGGACTTCAACTTTTGGCTTCTTGGATTTAGGTATTTTTTTGTTGGGTTCACTGCTGCCTCAGTGAGCTTAGCTCAGGAGGGTTTTTCTGCATTGGGACTTTGCCTGAATCCTGCCAGACTAGCTAGTGAGTGACTAGGATTCCCACGTGGAGATTGGAACTCTGTCTGGGAGCGAGCTTCATTTCACTGGATCTGCATTTAGGGTAGATTTCCTCTTTCCCTCCCACATTTCCCTCTTTTTACTCATATTCCAATTAAAGTTGTAAAAAGCTACTAATAGTTTTCCTGACTTAAGGGATAATAATCGATAACCACTTTTTATAACTCTCTTATTTAATCAAAATCCAAATTTAATCATTATAGCAAGAAGAGGTGTATGAGAGCTGTGGTTACCAGTTCTCTATATGCCATAATGAAGAAAGGGCCAGATTTGAGGGCACAAAGATCTGACTTGGAGTTCTTTTCAGATATTTTAGCAGTGGCTTCCTGGGCAAGTCACTGAATCCCTGAGCCTGAGTTTCGTATCAGTAACATGAAGGAGGTGGACTACATGTCCTTTCAGCTCCCTTCAGGAGATCAGTCTTTGACCTCATAAGAAGTCATTGTTTAGGATGGAAGAACATGAGACTCTCCTGAAACTGCAAAAGGGGGTTGGTAACCAGTATGAGCTCCTTATTAGCAGGAAACGTGTATTAGTGATTGCTGTGTGCCAGGTCCTGTACTCAGTTATAAGAGACAGAAAAACATGCAATGGATACTATTATGGAGAAAAACCAGGGAAGGTGCCTTAAATATTACTTGTGGGCTTACTGGGGTGGATAGGAGACAGAAAGGGAGAATGGGTGAGACTTTACAAGCCAGGGAACCAGGTTTAACTGCAAGGGAGAGACCATTGACTGAAATGACAGTTAAGCCTGACCAACTGTCACTCAGCCCCACCTAGCCTGGAATAAATACAGATTAATACATACACACAGTGGGGACTTAAAATTACTAAAAACACACAGGGAATCAGTTTAATTATAATATGAGGGGATTGGAAAGGGGGTTAGGTAAAACTATGGCTAACAACCCAGGACTGGAGTCAAAAAGGGTAAGATCCCTAGCCAACCTGGCTTCTGCCAGGCTTTGACAGCTTGGCTAAGGACCTGAGGAAGAGGGCTTGAACTTGGGATCTCACAACAATTCCAGGGATGTTTTCAGGATGCCAGGAACTAACTCCTCCAGAACTGATGACCCAAAGTAGCCAGGTAGGGAGTGAAGTCTGCAAGCTGTCCACAAGATCACAGGCCACTTCCCTACACAGTGTTGCCTTGCAGGATTGATGTCTTCTGCTGTCAACCTTCACCACTCTCCAAGATCCCACGGAATCAGGGTGCAACTCCACTAGCTCTGAGGTCTCCCAGGGTCAGTTACAGCTTGTCCCAACCACCATGGAGTCCTTCTCAGAGAGAGAGCAAGCCACTTCCTGCTTCCCCATTCCATGTGGAATTCTCCAGTCCTTCTTGCTAAGTCTCCTACATAATAACTAAATAATAATCTTCCTCACAATAATACTCTGTTCTCATGGAGCTCACCATCTGCTGGAGTAAACAGAGTGCCAACGATTCTGTAGGAACCCTCCAGACACTAAACCCATTGCAGCAAATAAAGAGAGGGAAGGCACAAAAGTGAAGGAGCACGAGAGAAGTCTTAATTGTAGAGGCGGCCTGGAACTTCAAGAACTCCAGTTTGAGGATATTAGGCAAAAAGTATAATAGAGGAAACAAGAGGAAATGCATTGGCAAAATTAACTGCAAATGGCCATCTCTAACAGGTTAGTCCTGAAATCGTGGACAGATACTGGACAATATCTCATGGGGCTAAATAGATCAAGTGAGAGTTTTTGGAGAATTAGAAATGGTTTTATTGGTTCTCATAGAAAAAGAATCATTATTTCATTTGTGTGGGAAATACTGAAAATGAAAGAAAAATAGAGGTACTGGAAGAAGGAATAGACTGGGTTTAGATAAAGGAGTAGAATGGAGTTTTTTGAACCTGTAAAGAGATTTTCTTTAGCTAGGAGCAGTGTTCAATATATAAAAAGATGGTTGCCGGAGGATTGAACTATTATCAATCTTTAACTAAGAATAATCTCAAATCAAAATTTACTTTCATGGAAGTTTATTTACATGAGAAGAGAGAGAGGAAGTAAGGAAATAAGAATCTATCCCACTAATTCATCCAGGTAGATCTTAACCCTCAACCGAGGGTTAAAGGGCCTGAAGCCCGGAGGTGAATGGAGCAAACTTCATTCACAGAGTCTATAAAAAGAAGTTTCTTAAGAGAAGTTCAGGAAGATTCAATCTTTAAACTTACCACGTGGAACAGTATTGGTCATGAACCAGCAAAGCTCCCTCAGGTCCCCTTCACAAAGCCAGAAGCCCCTCACTCACTCAACTCTCTCTTTTTAAAGGAGTCACTTATGCATCACTTCCAGTGCCTTCCCTTAACCTGCGTGTCCAATCACAATAGATGATTCTCATAGACCTCCTAGGGGGTGAGTTGATTCTGATTCATCACTCACTCTAGCACACATGGGCTAGGACCTCCCAAGATTGAAGGTGCTCTCACCTTTGGTGATTAAATCTAAAGATGGGCAGTTTAGACTTAATCTAATTATCACAAGCAGAATGACCTTTTTCTCTGATACTGAGGCCAAAAAGGGAAAAGGAGGCATCTGATCTTGGTAAGATCTGGAGAATAAGAGACCTCTTCATAAATGTCCAATTTTTTTTAAACCCTCACCTTCCATCTTGGAGCCAATACATAATATATAGTATTGGCTCCAAGGCAGAAGAGTGGTAAGGGCTAGGCAATGAGGGTCAAGTGACTTGCCCAGGGTCACAGAGCTAGGAAGTATCTGAGTCCAGATTTGAACCTAGGACCTCCTGTCTCTAGGCCTGGCTCTCAATCCACTGAGCTACCCAGCTGCCCCCTCCAATTTTTTAAAAGTGAAAAATGCAACAAAGTTCTCAACTCAGAAGGTGTGGGCAGGGTGTGGGAGTAAGCCATAAAGGAGAGTTGGAGACCAGGAAAATATTTAGAAAAGATGCTGTGGTGAATGGCAAAGGGAATCAATTGAGGAGATGTCAAAGGATTGCCTTACCATAGTGAGGACCCAGCTGAGATTAGGGAGCCTAAATTTATAGTGGACCCAGGGAACTGTTTCATGATTTTCATTCTCTCCATTCAACAGCACATGAATAGGAGTGAAGAATATGCAGAAATCCCTAGCCCCAGGTTCTTTCCTGCTCTCTAGGGCTCGATCTTTGTCCTATTCTGGGAGAATCCAGTGACCATGTCCCCTCAATTTAGGGAGATGGCAACATAGAAAGAAGCTTCTGTGATCTTCAGGATTGGGTCTGCTTTAGTTCCAATAGAGTTACTGTTCACTACTGAGAAATAAGGACAAGAAAGAGACAGAAACAGGGCTGAGGCCAGAACATGCATTTGCCTTCTAAGAGAGAGACCAGAATGCAAGGATGCTGAGAGTTTGGGTCTGACATAAGCCCTGGGCTCAGTCAGTAAACATGGATTAAATATAAAATGTATTCTAGGAAAAACTCTTGAGAATACAGAGGAGGGACAAAACAAGCTCACACTCTAGGATCCCAACATGGAGGTGGTTTAAAAAGAAGCAACAGATCCTGAATGTCACTCTGAGATGATCCAGGGAGAAAAGTGTGTTGGGAAATGGAAATGCATTTAATTCAGTAGGGAAATAAGAAAATAGAGGAATGAAGACATTTAAGAAGAAAAGCAATCAAAAGGAGGAAATATCAAATTAAAATGATAAAATAAAACCCAATGTTAGAATGGGGTACCTACTATGTGTCACACACTTTATAAATATTATCTAATTTCATCCTCATAGGAGCCATAGGAGTTACTTAATATTATTATGTCCGTGTTATGGTTGAGGAGACTGAGACAAGACAGAGTTCCTGTGAATTGCCCAGCGTTAGAAGTCCTAGCAAGTGTCTGAGGTAGAATTAGAATGCACCACCTCCTGTATTGTGGTTTTTTAAAAAAGAATATCATGAAAACACTAGGAGCTCTATAAGGTGGGAAATAGGAAGAGAATTATACAGGCTTTCTTGCTAAGGGATGAAAATTCTTTTGATTCGAGATCTCTAAGCAGCCAACAATATGACTTGCTACCTACCATGGGAAAGATTTGTTTTTCCATCAACTCATGACAAACATTGTATTAAATTATAAATGTGCTTGGAGATCAATGACAGATTGCTTTGGTTTTTTAAAAAAAGACAAAATTTCTCTACAATCACCTTCATAAGGATAGAATTTCGTTTTTTCTCCAATGGCAAATTGGCTACACTCTCACTGAAACTGCTGACTGACTAACCTGTGCTGCACAGCAAGGCCGTTAAGGAACTTCCAGCCAGAAGAAACAGAACTTAAGTGGAGAATAAGTTTAGATCAGAAAACACGCACAGCATTGCAGTGACTGGCCAGTGAAGGGCTTTTTTGTAAAAGCTTGTGGTCAATGAGGGTTTCATAACAGCCTCTCCTCTGCATGTCTAGTGACCCGGGTATGCAAAGAGCCTGCCATCTCAGCTGTAAGAATAATGCAAACTCAAGTAATGTCTTGACCTCATGATTATAAAGCTGATGAGATGCAATTACAGGATAACCCAGGAATGGGACAACTCCTTATATGGAGAGACAACCAGTGAGTCTGCTTGCCTGTGAGCAAACCTTCCTAGAAGTTTGGAAATAATTTGATGTCAGAAACAGTCAGAAAACTCTTCTGTTGTCATTGAGTGCACCCCAAAAGCATCATATTCCTGGTTAAGATCATTTGGAATCACTGCAGGAAGAAAAAATTATGTTTGAAATACTTGTTACCCAAGAGGGAAAATATTTTTTTAACAAAATTGGACCATTAATTCATAAAGTTCCAGTAAGTAATTTTTAGCCCAAGTCCTTAGAGCATTATCTCAAATCTGCAAAGGGCTTATGAACCACTAAATGGGAATGGCACAAAAGGACTAATAATGAAGCATGCAGCCCATTTCCTTACAAAAGAATGATGGACTCAAGGTACTACATGAGATATATTTTTAAACATGAAAAATGCCATGTCTTTATTTAAATTATACACAGAAGAAGGATTTTATTGTAGGGAAAAGAGGCATTTAAAGAAAAAGCAAAGGCTACTCTCAAGAAGTAGAGAACAGAACAAAATCTTTCATGCTTAGGGTGAATGCAAAAAACAGTGTTGATTTTCTTCATTTCATTTCAGATCTTGTAACAAAAAAAAGTTAAAAAGAAATCCTGAAGGAAATTCTATAATGCTTAAGGATGACTTAGATCATGAAATAATAGGAATATTTAGTATATATGCACACCATGTTATCATGCCTATGAGGATAGGATTGAATGTATAAGCAATGAAAACGAAAGTAAAAAGGAAAATTGAAAATGAATTGTCTACTCCTATGGAGAGAGCATGCCCAGTCACAAGATTTGGTCTGAGCTGCTAGGATTTGAGTTAAGTCACTCAGCCAGGCATTCTGAGGTGATGGTCTGAGATAGGAATGTAATACTGCCAGCCTTGCCAAAATCACAAAGAGCCAATGTGATGCTATGGGAGGCTCTAAGTTAATTAAATTACTCACTAGATTTGAGGTAATGGCATGTTCAAATGATGGATTGTACCCATTTAAGTTGGAAGATTTGTCTCCTTACTCAAGGAAATAGGATATAAAGCAGTTTATACTCTGACAGTGGAATTAAAGGAGATATATACATGTATATGTGGCTCTGTATGTATGTTATACTGTTTGTTTCTTTTAGGAGAGATCAGACCTGAAATGAAGGTGATTCCAACAGAAGTGAGCCTCTCTGTGGAAGAAACAGGACAACAAAGATTTATGAGTGATGGTCCCAATAGCTTAGCTTGGAGAGAATTTGGTGTTGAATCTCAAAATTCATCCCTTATTGAACATCAAAGAATGCACACTGAGGAAAAATTTAGTGAACATAATCAGTGCAGAATGACTTTTATGCACAGGGCCAGTTTTGTAAATCAGAGAATCCACACTGGGGAGAAGCATTATGAATGCAAGCAGTGTGGAAAGACATTCAGGTACAGTTCCAGTCTTGTTGTTCATCAAAGAATCCACACTGGGGAGAAACCTTATGAATGCAATCAGTGTGGAAAGACATTCAGTCGGAGCGATTGTCTTGTTATACATCAGAGAATCCACACTGGGGAGAAACCTCATGAATGTAAGCAATGTGGAAAGACGTTCCTAAGAAAATCTGAACTTGTTGTACATCAGAGAATCCACACTGGGGAGAAACCTTATGAATGCAATCAGTGTAGAAAGACATTCAGGGACTGCTCCAGTCTTGCCGTACATCAGAGAATCCACACTGGGGAGAAACCTTATGCATGTCATCAGTGTGGAAAGACATTTAATCAAAGCTCCAGTCTTGCTTCACATCAGAGAATCCACACTGGGGAGAAACCTTATGAATGCCATCAGTGTGGAAAGACATTCAGTCAAAGCTTCAGTCTTGCTGCACATCAGAGAATCCACACTGGGGAGAAACCTTATGAATGCAATCAGTGTGGAAAGACATTTAGGAAGAGCTCCCATCTTGCTGCACATCAGACAATCCACACTGGGGAGAAACCTTATGAATGCAATCAGTGTGGAAAGACATTCCGTCTGAGCTCTGATCTTGCTACACATCAGAGAATCCACACTGGGGAGAAACCTTATGAATGCAATCAGTGTGGAAAGACATTCAGGAACAGCTACAGTCTTGCTATACATCAGAGAATACACACTGGGGAGAAACCTTATGAATGCCATCAGTGTGGAAAGTCATTCAGGCACAGCCCCAGACTTGCTATACATCAGAGAATCCACACTGGGGAGAAACCTTATGAATGC